>NC_133771.1:150039353-150076686 GCF_003597395.2 Chelonoidis abingdonii
AGAGAAACAGGTTATCTGGAGGTCCCCCCAGGGGAGGGTTGGGGACACCAGAGAGAGGAAAGGGGGGTCAGGCCCTATCAATTCCTGACCTGGTGGCAGCCTATCAGATCTAAGCTGGAGATTAAGCTTAGAGGACTTCATGCTAGTACCTTATATTTGAACTCTAAAGTTCAAATCGAGGAATAATACTATGACAGAGTCAATCTGTAATAGAAAATTATTTATTTTTTGTCATAAAATTCCCTGTTACTCCATCTTTCCTAAACCTCAGAGGACTAAAGGGGGAAAACATAGTATTCAGTTAGAAGAGTAAATCTACCTTCCCTATTTATGCACATATGTGATATTTGTGTCATACTGCTTACATAGAAAATAAACAAAACTGGATTAACAATATTACTTGCCATGGAAGAACTACAGTCCTCATGGTTAAAGAGTCAATTTAGGAAGCTCGTCTGCACTGACCGCTGACTATCCTGGCAAGCAGAATCGTTTCAGGGTTGCCTTGTGTTCCCTCCATCTATTTGTTACATCCACATGATGTCTCATATTGTATGCTTAGATTTTTAGCTCCTTGGGGCAGGAACCCTGGGCTCAGGTCCTCAGAAATATTTAAGATCCTAACTGTTGTTGATTTCAATGGGAATTAGGTCACTAAATACCTTCCAAGATCTGGGCCCCAATGCCTTACACAATGGGGTTATCTAGGCCTCAATAACTAACCTCTAAATTCTACTGCAATACAACTAAATGATAAGGTAGGAAGAGTCACCATGCCATGTTGCATAATATAGTGCAGTTTCCCTTAGATTAGAAATAACAGAAGAATCTCAGACATCATGCCAGGGGTGGTAACGGTTGATAAACAATTGACTTTTAAACATGACCACTGCAATTTCTGTTATTTATGCATGCATGTATGTATTTATAGGCATTTATTTGGTGCTCATTATCATAACATCACTTTTGCAAGATGCTCATAAAGACAAGAGCAGACGTCTTTGTGTTTCATGTGGAGCTGTTCAACATTACCAGGAGTATTCCTACTGGGTAACTGAGGCTTATAAATGTAATCATCGAGACAGTGGACATATGGTTTTCTTTTTGACATAGTAGGTATATGCCAAAATGAATTTGATAGTTCAGTGGCTACAAAATCATTTAGGATGGCCTTTGTGTTTTGAACTGCAGTTAGCATACCGTTTCTTAAAGTAGAGGAACTTTAGTATAATCACCTGAGGCACCATATTAAAAGACAAACAGGCAAAGAGCAAATCTTAGAGTTATAAAAAAGCTGTGTAGATAGGTACAAGACAATAAAAAGGAATATAAGTAGCAGATGGGCATTTTAGATTTTAGATTTTAGAATTTTGGTTATTTCTTTAAAAACTATCAATCTATTCTAACTAGGAAAAGGTTTAGGAAAGGGTATTTCAGAGATGCAAAGTAGCAGCTTTCTTTATCAAAGAGAGGAATTGTCACTGTATTTAGCCAACATTGATAAACTGACACTATTTTTTTTCCAATTCATATAGGTGATCTAATAATACTGTTCACTTTAACTAATGTTTGCAAAGTGCTCTGAAGATGAACATCACTATAAATACTATGTGTTTTTATTATATTAAGTATCTCAAAGTGACTTACAATATGAATTAATTACATCTCACAACACCTCTTTGAGATAGGTACATGTATTACAGTATTATACAAAATATTATATGTAGGAGGGGAGAAAAAAAGAAAGCAGCTTCTTTGCTATAAACTAGGATTAGTTAGATGGAGAGATAAGGCTCTGATTCTGCAATGAGATCTGTTACTATGGGCCTTTATGCTGTGCAGAGTCCCAGTGACTTCAGTGGGACTTGTGCAGATCTGTCTCCCTGTCAGGAGTGCCATGAGAGCCCCTGGGGCTTCACGCAGCACATGGGGCTGCCCTAACCGATCTCATTGTGGGACTGGGATCTAATCTACAGCTAGCCAGTTAAGAGCACTCATGGGATGCTAGTCAGCAGATGGTGCTATTACAACTACTAGTAGAGTTGTCTGCAGGAGCTGAGGTTGCAAAACTTTTTCCATTATAAATCCCTGGTGTTAGTATACTTACAGCTTTCTGAAAGATTTATATTTGGGGATGATTTATTTTTTAAATGTTTTAACACTTTCTGAAAGTGATTTTTTTTAATGCCAGCAAAATCTCTTCAGACTTTATTTTTTTAATTTCCCAAAGATTTCTTGTATGAATATCGTTGTGCCAAAAGTCAATTATTTTTAATAAGGAGTCACTTTCTTATACCCAAGGGCAAGCAACAGCTTGAGAACTTGCCACATTCAACTCCACTGCCTCCTGCTCCTTAGATAATACAACTGAAATTCACCCTGATATAATCAAGGGATTTTTTAATTTTAATGCAAATATGAGGGCATCACAATTTCTCATTTAAACTTAAGAACATCTACAGCCAAGACCATGTCTAAACAAATCAGTGTTTCTCCTCCTCAAAGCATTACTCCTAACTAAACTAACATGAGAATCCTGGGATAGAGAAATGGTGTTGGACCATGGTTTTGTGTAATTATTCACCTGGGTTTAAGTTCAACTAGACTGGTGTTGAGGGAGATTTTCTTTCTTTCTTAATAACTTTATCATGCTATTTTTAGCCAAAGCTACTAGGAAAATGGCAGATGTTTCAAGCTTGGCATAGACATAATCCTCAGGACATAATCCTCAGGACATCCCCGAAGAAAGATGGAGGATGTGGATGGAATGGGGTGTTGGGTTGAAGACAAATAACCTTCCCGAGTGTGATGTGCTGCCATAAGTCAAATGAACAGCTGAGTGTGGAGGGAAACTATTATCAGGCTGTCATAACATGGACTCACATTCATACATCATCTTGAGGAAGTCAAGAAAAGCATCTCAGATGAGAAAATCTGTAAGGTTTGTTGTCTGCATCTGCATCACATTCAGGTCATGACTCCAGCAGGAGCTACTGGAGTTGATGAGTGGTGGTATAGCATACACAGCTAGCCATCCATCAAGGGAAAATCCTCTGACCAGTGCATCAGATGGAGTGGTGGGAGGAGAAACCCTTCCTTAGGGCACAGACAGTTTTATCAACAAAGGGTTTTTAGTGTTGCAACGCTGCCCAGTGGTATTCACAACTCTGAGTTAAACACCTAGGCTCCCCATACAATGCATGGGGAGAATCAGGGAGCTAAGAAAGGGATTCTCAGAAGACAGCACACTGAGCAGGAGCCACCTAAACTGGCCAGGAGTGAAATGCTGAAGAGAGGGGCAGTGCTTAGGGTCTAGATTCACAAAGATGCCTAACTCCCATTGACCTATCTGCATGAGATTCTCAGAAGTGAACCCTCCTGGTTCCCTCCTAAGCCTGGTCACTCCTTTCCCACAAAACACGAGAGTGAGATATCGCCAGATTCGAATTCCTCCTCATCTGATTTGGAGCAGCAACCTGAATCCAGGGATCCTAGTTATTTGGCTATTCTGGGGTGGATCTCTCTCAAGCTATCCTACTGGAGTTGTTCCACTTTGTATAAATATTCATTAAGACAAAGAAATAGAGTGAATGTGTAGTACAATGATTAGGGCAGTCACCTGGGATGTGGGAGATTTAGGTTCAAATTCCTGTGCTAACAAATATGTAATTTGTGAAAGAATAGGAGAGACCTATGCCAGCATACTCAATAACCTGGTGGTCAGGGCACTCACCGGGGATGTGTGAGACCAGGGCTTCAGTACCTTTTCCAATTTGGGCAGAGTGAGGATTCAGACCTCAGCTGTTGAGTAGACTAGGGGACCCACACACTCTGTCTGAACACACCTTTGGTGAGACAAGTGGTGGAATGCCTAGTCTGAGGACCCTGCCACCACTTTGGATGATTCTGAGCAGCTTGTGAGCTGAGGGGCATCATCGGGACTTTGGGTGGCTTCGTGTATGCCTACTGGCAGGAAGGTCAATACTTACAGGGTTAGGTGGCAGTTGTGCAGTAGTACTAAGAATGTCAATGGCCCCTAAATGTTGAAGTTAGGTGCTTAAGTAACTTTGTGGCTCTGCCCCAGACTGACGTCAGAGTTGCTCCACAGAAAAATTCTTCAGCCCAATGGCTGAATAGACTCTGCAGTCCCTTATGTGCCCCAAGCTTTAGGGAGATAGTGGAAGGACCCAGTGAGTTCTGTGCTCTACAGTTGTGAAAAACAGCCTCCCACTCTCCATACACACACCTGAACCGTGACCATTGTACACCAACCAAACCACTTCCATTGTGAAGGGAGCCTCCATCACCCTGAAACAGGTGGTATTTGGCTTCAGCGTTAGTCAATAATCATTAGAAGAAAAGCCAATAGAAATGATAACAGATGATATGTGCTCATCTCTGTACAGAAGAGGAAGTTAATCATGTGATCGGAAGCCAGTCACATTGTCCCATTGAAACTGTCACCTGTTTCACAGCTTTGGCTCATTTGTAACAACAACTTACCATCTGTAGAGGCATTGTAAATATATATTTTTATGCTGTTAAATACTACATAATTATAGTAATAGTCAAAGTACATTACTCTTTAATTTGACTGACTCTGTTATAATAACCTGTTGAAGCACTCTGTCTAGAATCACCATACACATTTTCAGTCAAATTCCTGATTTTGCTTAGTGATTTGGTTCTGTATGCAAGTGCAATGATGATATGAACAAATAAAAATAACTAAATCCAGAGTTTTGGGAATAATTCATTTGACAGTCTGATTGTAGCAGACATTTAAGAACAAGGTCAACAGAATATTATTATTTCTGGATTAGTAAGTACAGGTAACTTGAAAGCATAATATTCTGAGGCCATTTTCTGATCCCCAGAGGTCTAATTTTATTATTATTAATTATTATTATTATTATTACTTATAGTTGCAGTAGTCAATAGATTTCACCCACGTTAAGATACCGTAATGATGGAATGTGTAGGAGTAATTCCTCAAAAATAAAGCACAGATTTATATTGTTAAAAAAAGGTTTCCTTTCTGGTGATCTTTAACAGAAATTTGTTTTTGGAAATATTTTTAGTACCAGATTTAGATTTTTTCTGCAAATGACACAAATGATACTTTCTATACAATGTAATCTAGCTACTGTTATGAATGGAGATTCTTCATTATATGTTTAGTGATTTATTAAATTAATACAATATATACTGAAAATACTTTTATTTTTTTAGATGGCTTTTTACTATTATACCCATAAGACTTAGCAAATTAGGATAAGCTATGTGTTCATTTTATGTAGTGGAAGGATACATAGTTTTTTAATATTTATTCCTTTTATGCTGAGACATATGGGTGGCTATATCCTCCCAGATGTACAGCTTTATTATTTGGTGTCTAATTTAGGATCCTGTGTTATGACGACATATGGTGATGCGTTGATTCATTCTGTGTAGAACAGAGTAGAAGAATATATCATTAAGTGCCATCGTTCAGACCTATCAGCAATTTAATATGAGTTAGATTTTTTTTTCTCAAAGTGCTTCTTCCAGTTTTGGAGACACTCATTTGGAACTCATCTGCTAAAGAGAGGTAAAGCATTTATGATTTGGCCAAGTACATTAGGCCAATCTATTGTGGAGAAACCTGTACTTCCAGATAGGAGTTCATACCTTCCCAGGAGAATAACACAAAGTGATTAGAAAGATTTATCCAAAGCTCAAGAAACCAAGATGGCATTTTCCGTGTAGATTTAGAAATAGGATGTATCTGGAAAGTAATTTTTTCCCCCTTTTCATTAACAAAATATATTTTTGCAATGATATAGTACATTTAAACTGAAACAGATTATGTCTATGTAAATTATTTGCCTTTTATACAAGGGATAGACTTTAATTTACATAAATGCAAAAAGAAACCCTAAAACTGTTTAAAACCCTAAAACTGACAAAGCCAGTCAACAAAAGTTGGAAATGCAAAAAAGTTAGTTTGTTGTTAACTTAGGCTCTTCGCCAATATGTGGGACCACACTGTGAATCCCTCACATGCATTGAAGACTTACTCACCTGACTAGTCTGACTGATGTCAGCGGGGCTACTCATATGAGTAACTGCTCAGCAGTCTCTGGCCTTGTATCACTTATGATTTAAATCATGCTGTGTGACCTGTAATATCAAACTACATACTTAGCACCAAATCCTGCTCATTTTACTCAAGTGCATAGTCTTGTTAAGTTTGGTAGGATTATTTGTCCCAGTAAGGACTGCTCACGTGAGTAGGATTGAGCACTGAATGCATTATTAGTGCAGAGTATTTTTGTGTCCGATACACTGCCCATTGACGTCAATGAAAGCCTTTCCATTGTTTTCAGTGACATTGAATCAGGCCTTTTAAGGGGAGAAGTGACTGACTGCATGAAGACAGGACTAGAATAAGATACTGAGTAGTTGTAACTCCAGGTCTTTGAATCCTGGGTTATAAAAAACTTCCACCCATTACATTTGGGTCAAAAGGGTGGAGAATTGTGGTTTTTAGTTCCATTGCCCTGCAGTAGGTACAGGATTTGCCCCATAACAAATTCAACCTTAGTCAATATTGCTTGGAAGAAAGGGCCACAGAACTGAGAACAGGTGATTTGTATCTCTTATGAGCTTGCAGTGGTAGACTTTCTTCTAGGAACATTTGGATTTTGAACAATGCTTCAGACAGCAGCAAATATCTATTTGAAAATTTACTTCAATTTAGATCTGAATTTAATAGAATTGCATTGACCTATCATTCTCTCCCATTTATATTTTTAATGGAACAGTTGGTAGAGTATTGGCCCCTCTAACTGAGACTAGAAACTATTCTGTAGGCCCCAGCTCTGCACAAGAAAAACTCCTAAGTCGAGCCCCACTGAAGTGAAGAGGTTCTGTGCTGGGAATCCAAGACCAGGATTTTATTTTGTACTTTGGATTTGTTAGACTACATTCTGTTTCCCCTTCTCACACGAAAAAAATCTTAATTAAGATAGACTTTTTAGAAAAACAGAATTCACTGTTCAAAGCTAGGTCAGCAATAGGTTGCCTTTATTATGAAATAAACAGTATAACATAATTACTATATTATGGTACAACAGTACATTAAAAACCTGATCTGAAGCTCTTAAAGTCAATCAAGAGACTCCTCCTGCCTCCTATAGGCTTTGGATCAAGAGGAAATAATGCAGTTCATCAAAAGATGGGGGTAACCTTTACCCTGCTATTCTTAGTTCATCATTTGCTTTCTCTAAAACCAGAGCAACTCCTAGAGGGCCATGCTCTTGTCAAGAGTGTGGGTGCATGTGAATATGATTCTCTTCCTTTTTTCTGTGGGCAAAAGTATGGCCATTGACCCTGCTTCCATCTTTCTTACCCAGGACAAGTGTTTGAGAAGAAATACGTCATCACTGAAGCTTCTTTTCAGCTGGTACTCATTGTCCATGTGGGTAGATTCTACTAAATAAGCTAGTCAGGAGGCTCCTTAAAGAAGTCTGCTCATGATCTGTACTGAAGTAAGAATCAGAAGCAATTCAGATGGAGATT
Source organism: Chelonoidis abingdonii (assembly GCF_003597395.2). NCBI lineage: Eukaryota > Metazoa > Chordata > Testudines > Testudinidae > Chelonoidis > Chelonoidis abingdonii. The sequence continues at coordinate 150,046,917 of NC_133771.1, forward strand.
ATATCAGAGTGTACCACAGGTGCTGTTTTAGGTTTGAAACTCATATGGGATAGAATTCTTCCTTCTGTGGTACTGACAATGGTGTTCAAGTGCATCTCATGGGATTGGAGCCTCTCTCAAAGGCAGAAGGTACTAGAGAGAGTGTGGTTCTGCAGGGAACTTTATGAAGAGCTTAATTTAGGGAGAAAGACAAGCCTGAGGTTCAGATTTTGTTGCTGATCTTTGAGTAGTCAAATCTCGGTAATGGTGTAAATTTGAATTAAATGTTGTACCTGGATTATTCACCCCCCTACCCCGCCCCAGAGATTTCTGTGCAAAAATCTGGCAGATCTGCAAAATACTGTGCCACAGACCATGGCCAAATTCACTAACCTGGATCACCTCTCTGGGGGCATCTGGGAGCTCTTAAGTGTGTGCATGTGTGTAACAGTGCCACTCATACTTCCACGCAATTAGAGACCAGTGCATAGAGGATCCCTTTTGTATGTGCATAAAGAGACTACATAGCTGTCTTATGTCTGACTATGAAGGCTACTACTACAGAAAACATATCAGTGAGCGCTACAGTAGGTAACTGATATAAGCAGATAATGGTGACAGTAACTGTAAAAGCTGCAAAAACATACAGATTCCTAATATGTGCTTTTGTGCAATAGAGTGAAACATGCTGCTGCAGTAATAGGAAGGACTCAGTTTGCACAGCTACAAGTAAGAGGGATTCCAATCTCCTCGGCACAAGGAATGAGACAAATGCAATCAGAGTTTTTTTCCTGTTGCAGCAAATGGTAGGAACTCAATCTGATCAGATTCACATTTCGAGTAAAAGTATACCAAGCACGCACACTTAAAAATGATGTGGCTGTTAGGTTTGTTCATTCAAAATGAAGACTGGATGAAAACCAGACTTGTTGCTCTTTCAGTGCCCAGTCCCCAGCTAATTGCCACAAGCCCTTTTTCTGTTATCTTTTTGTGAGTAAGTGGTAATCATGCTCCCTTGGCTTTCTATAGGCATCTTCTGAACAACATTAGCTATCCCATGCAGGGGCACTTCAACTTTACTATGGCTTTGTTACTAAGGCAACCGGTTGCGTACAGCGGGGAGCAGCCATATTTGTTCATCATTTCAAATCTCATGCTGCCAAGGTAATCTTTAAAATTACATTTTTTTTAATCACAAAGGGCCAGATCCATAAGGGGTGATGTCAAACTGCATCAGCTAAGCATCTGGATCAAAAAAATCTCAAGAACCCTTATCTTGGATTTGGAAAACAAAACAACTGTGCAGTAGTCAATACAGCCATGTTTGATCTGTGCCATTGTGAGGTAGGGAGGGAATTCTCTTTGCCTGTAAATACTGTGGCAGATTTCATTAATTAATCCAGTGTTGTATGACTCCCCTACTGTGCTTTGTTGAGGACAAGGGATCTAAAACGAGATCTCCCTATTACATTGCAGGAAACTGGTGCTGTGGTGAGCATCTCCCCCGCTCCTTTTTGCCATCAGTTGCTGCTATTCTGAGATATGCAGAGTGAGGGTTTTTTTAGCTCGTTATTAGCTATTCCTGCAATTATTTAAATTATCCCAATAAATATCCTGTGTTTGCTGGGCTACTGTACATAATTTACTGATCTTTTGTGCTATCTTCTTTCTAGGGATCTGATGTTGACCATTATAATCTTGCCTGAGCCCTGAGATAATTGAGTAGACATTAATGTGGTTGTCAGTATTAATATTAATTACATCCAACAAACGACATTAAAAGGCTGTGCACTGAATGAGGCTCAGGTCCCATGGAACAAATAGTATGCAATCATATAATTAAAGGCTGTATCATAATGCATACAAAAAAGAGGCTGACTTAAGGGTGTACAGGAAATCTTAATTCTGACATTTCTTAATTTCTGAGTGCTTGAGTTTGCTATGTAAATGTTCTTTTAATTCCGGGGTGGGTGTGTAAGTACATTTTCCTAGGTTTTTTAAAAAAAGCAAAGAGAAAAAAAAACAGACATTCCATTATATGGAATAATACTGACCCCACCACATGGGTCAGCAGCCAGGATAGAATCTTTAGGTCCACCTCACAGGGCCTCCATCACTCGAGCAAATGGAGTAACTGATAGGGGTATGGTTTTCATCTTCTACATGGATCAGCCACTAGAGCAGGATGAGTTACTTTGCCAGTAGGTTTGCTAGATATTTGCTGCCAACCTGACCCCTTTTGCCACTGTACCCTCCAGCTTCCCTACCCCATCTCCACCCTCAGCATTACAGGCTTCTTCTCCCAGTCCCATTCCCTTCCCAGTCCCACTCTCTACCACCCTAGTCTAAAATCTCCCCATTTGTTTTCCATCTGAGTCCATCTTCCCACTCACTCTGTGAAATAGTCTGTCTGTCTCCTTCCCTGGGCTCTTCTTCCCAGCAGCCCATCAGGCCCCTTGTCCCAATCTCCTTGCTTGCCAGGCTCCATCTCCCCCAGGTTCTTCATCCAAGCTCAGTCTTCCTCCTCTGACCTCGTCTCTGTTTCCTTACCTAGCCAGTCTACTACCCACTCCAAGTTCCTCCCTATCTGCCATGATCTTTGTTTCATGCCACCCCCACCCTAGTCCAGCACTTGTCCCCTCACAGTCAGGTCAGGCTGTTTTGTCCTCCACGCTGCCTGGACACCAACAGTGGAAGGGGGCATTGATCGCAGAGAAGAGACAGTCTCTGTGCTATCAGTACTGCTGCTTGTCACCACAGTGGCCCCCAGAAACTGGGAGTGTTCTGCTCAGACACTGTTGTTCTGGGCTGCAGCATGCTAAGTCACTCTATGAGGATGGTGCATGTGCAAATGGGTTACACGTGGGACCTGTGAGGGGCTGGAATGTCCTCAGTGCAGATGGAAACTTTGGAGATTTTAGCTGCCACTGAACAAGTCTCTTCTGAGCAGCTGCAAATTGAGGTGTCGTTTATAATAAAGTCTATAACTTGGCCAAAGTGTGGATGTTTTTTCCCCATGAGAACAGAAAAAAGACACATCCTTGACATCAGAGCGACAACTCCATCTTCCAGATTTCAAGCCCTTGCTCCAATGCCTGGAGGCGCTAGAATGTCTTAACAAAATACAATAGTTGGAAGAGAGTTGTTTTTTTTTTTAATATGAGCAAAACAATATATTTTCCCCTAATCTTGTTCTTGGAAACCAATGAATTATTTTTGCTGATTAGCCAAAAAATTAAAAAAAAAATCAACCCAAGGCAGACATTTGGCATGGAAATTTTCAGCTTGAACAACAAAAATTTGGCACAGTTATAAGAAACTGAAACACATTCTTATAATGGGAAGTATCAGGGTACCTTAACTATAGACATCACTACCTTGTGCACCTATAATAGTCATGTAAGAATGAATGAATGCAGCAAGATGCCACCTCAGAATAAATTGATATATGTACCAGTGGAAGCTCTAACAAAGTGGCACAACGGCACTCCTTCCACTTGTAACTAAATGGAGCAGTCAAAAAGGATGATACCAATTTAAGCTGTACTCTAAATCTTTGTTACTCCCAGACTTTGAAAATAGATTTCTTAGATTTCTACCATCTCTCAACCCCTTTCTTCAGAGGGGAAAAATCAAAAATAACTCCAATATACATCCTTCTGATTTGGAGTCAGACAAACAAAAGGTGACTGGAACTGAGCCTTCACTTCTGATTTGTATGAACAAAGGTGCACAAATATTTCCTGCCCCACTGCTCCTGAATGAGCCCTCAAGTGAAGATCCCAGACTAAGCACTGTGGATGCTACTGTACACAGGGAATCACATGGGGGTGGAAGCAGCACTGAGAGGTGTGACAATCAGATGGCCCCAAGCTTCCTGGCCTGTATTTGCATTGAATTGCAGCAGCCTTAACTAAGGAGAGATTATCATATATCCATAATATCCGGGGATTTTCCCCAGTGCTATAAGAGCCTGATCCAAAGTGAACGGGAATATTTTAATTCATTTCAATGGGCTTTCAATCAGAGTCTTGGTTTTTTCTCTTTTGTAAGCAGAAAAAATTGTAGACCCCTCCATTTATTTATTTAAGAAATAAAACATTTTATTTCTTCTGCTGAATGTGTCCTATTTTAGACCACAGTAGCTTTAATCTTGCATTATTATTGACTTATTTTGATCTTTCTACTAGCCTTTTTTATTTAAATTATTTTCTCTCATTTTGCTTGTTGTGGTTAGATAACTTATAGTAAAGTATAACTTTTCTATTTCCATCTTTGAGCCATGACGCACGTCACCTCTAGTTCCTCCAGAGTTAGGCATCTGTCATTTTCAGATAATCTGTTTAATACATTAATCATAACTGCACTCTTTACCACTTATTCTCCTTCTTCTAAGCAATTTCAGTATTTACTGGGGCTAGTCACCCGGAGCAGTTCATTAACCAATCAGTCAGGCCAAGCACGTCATATTGTCTTGTCAAGAAACAGTCCCAGGAGTAATTGTCTTGTCAGGGAATTGTCCTGGGAAGAGTATTTGGTGGTACATAAGTTAGCATCTCTATATAACAGGAGTATTCTATGCAGCAGTCTAATTGGCTTTCTATTCATCCTTCAGGGACAAGCAAGGAATCATTCCTCATGAGGTCATTTGGACAGTACATAGTGGAGACTGTTACTAAATGTAATGGGCTCTCTTTGCTCCCAGCTGCCTTTGACTTCAGTGGAAAACAGGGCAGCAGGCCATCAGCAGTAGAAAGGCAGCCTGGAAAGGATTTCACAGAACAGCAAGCCACACTAGCTATACTGGTGTGTGGGAGAGACAGCAGCTAACCAGCATAGCCCAGACAATGGATGGCATTCACCAAGAAAAAGACTCACCAAGGTAGCAGAGGGATGTTCCTGTGATGGGTTTCCCCTCCCCCCCCGGGGTTGCCACTGAACCTGCCTGACCACTATACCCAGGAACTGGGGTACCACTGAATCCACCTGATCCACCAGCCTGTGCTCCCTTTACACTGTACTGTTGTAACAGGCCCTCAAGACACCTCCCACCCCCAGTCCCCTCCCTCAGCACACATACAGGTAGGGACACACCCAGCTGCAGCTACATACATATGCTGAGATCAGCTCTGCGTGGAAAGGTTCAGGTAAGAAGTTACTCAAGTGCACACCCTCCTTTGGAGAATAAACACAAAATTATACCGTCTTGCACTGCACAGGGAACTGTACACAGTGTAAGCTCATGAAATTCACCCCTCCGTCAATGTGGAGAGGAATATACACAGCTTTCTGCCCCAATTAATGAGTCACACACACACTGATTTTAGGCAAAAATAAATGTGTTAACTACAAAATATAGATTTTAAGTGATCATAAGGAATAGCAAACAGATCAAAGTAGGTTACCTAGCAAATAAAACAAAAATGCAAGCTAGGCTTAATATACTAATGAAATTGGATATGAATAGCAAATTCTCATCCTAAATAAGCTGTCTGTGGGCTATTAAGGGCAAGCTGCATTTCCTTGCAGCTTAAAACCACACGTATTCCTTCACAGGCTAGAAATCCCTCTAACATGGGTTCAGCCTTTCTCCCCCAGTCCAGTCCTTGTTCCTCAGGTGTTTCCAGCAATCTTCTTGGGAGGGAGTCAGTGAAGAACTATGATGATGTCACTCCCCTGTCTTAAATAGCTTTTGCATATGGCAGGAACCCTTTGTCTCCCCTCTTGGTTCCCATGTCCGGTCAGTGGAAAAATACTGGTATTCCAAGATGGAGTCCAGTACCAAGTGATCTGGTCACATGCCTGTGTAGTGTTATAGCAGCCATGACTCGGAGGCTGTTTGTAGTGTCCTCATAAAGGCTCCCTGGTGGGAGATTAGCATCTTCTAAGACTTACTGTTCTCCCTAATGGCCCTTTCCAGCCAGCCATCTAGACTGATTGCATTCTGCCTAGTGAGCCTTCCCAGGTGTAAACACATTTGTAATTGCTGCATAGACAATATTCGTAACTTCAGATACCAAAATGAAACATGCATACAAATAGGAAAATCATATTTAGTGAATCATAACCTTTTCAATGATATCTTACATGACCTAGTTTGCATAAAATACATCACAGCGATGCCATAATCAAATCATAATATTACAATGAAGAATATGGGGTATAATGCCCCAGTGCCAATTCATTGCACCCCCTAGCTGGCACTGATATTCTTATGGTGCTTTGATTAAAAATTAAAGATGTTCTTCCCTAAAAGATCCCCCAGAAGTGACTCACCCAGAGGTTCAATTGCCTCTGCTGCCCCAGGCAGATGAATGGAGCCAATTTCTTATTAGCAGAAAAAGAACATAATTTATTTCTCAGGCTCTTTGGATGATAAAAGTGCAAATGGCACACGCCAGTGAAAACTGAAATGTCACTTAATATATTACCCCAATTATCAGGTGCTGATAGCAGCACAATATTCAGAGACACAGAAACAGAAGGAAAAATACAGTAGTAGTAGCTAATCTTGTCCATCCCTCTGGCAATGCAAAGATGGTCCCTGAAATAGTTCTCTAGTGTTTTGACTAGATTTAATGATGGAGATTCCACTACTTCTGTTAAGACACTGTTCTACAGTCTAATAGATAGTTATTATTAGGACAATTTCATCAATATTTATTTGAAGTTTCCCTGTGTTCAATTTCTTAGTATGACTCATAGAACAATTCGTCTCTTTCCTTGGTGTTTATAATCTTTTTATACTTATCAGCTATTTTAAAGTTATTTAGGCAAGTTCAAAATGTTTAATTTCCTAATTTTTTCATCATAAATCAATCCCTTTAGCCCTTAATCATTATTTTTTCCTATTATTATTTCTGTGATAGGCCCCAAAAGAATTGACCCTGTTTCTCTCCCTCTCCCCACCCCCACCGCACCTTTAAGAGTATGTTAGGCATGCTAGTGCCAATGTAGGATCCAGGCCTGTATTTTCACCTGAGATAGTATTTTGGGTTTGCTTGCCTGCTTGATTTTTTTGATACATATACATTTTTACTAATATGTGTGAACAAAGGGATCTTCTGTTTATGATGCTTTTGCCTAAGTCAGATGGGCTTGTTAATATAATGGGAATAGATAAGAGTGGTTAGAGTGTTACTGGGCATGGTAGGAGTATAATATATGAGCGCACACTTCAAGACTGCCTCAACTCCTTATCTCAAGGCAAGGTCAATCAACCAGTCGGGAGAGGCAAGAAGGGCTTGCAGGGGAAGGTAAAACACTAAAAGATCAGAGAAATGTCTGCTCCTGACCATAGCACAACCTCACTCCTTATCCCTTCCATGGGGTACAAAGGGGTGGGAATGAAGACCCCAGACCCACAACCCCCCAAAATGGAACATGACCATAAATTGTAAGGGATGGGACTGTGGGAGTGCATTTCAGGTATAATTATGCCTGCTGAGGAGGAGGGAGTCAGAACACAAGGAAACAAGACTCTGCGGCATCAGAGTTATGGGACACATTTGCTAGAAACTAATCCCAATAAACAAAGCATTGCCTGCACTTCAGACTTCTGATCTTTTGCTGCTTTCTGACTGTGTGACAGGAACCAGGGGTGTATGTGAATGGAAAGCCCTCTAACATCTTAGTGTCATGATTTGGATGCATCATGTTGGACAGGTGAGTAACAGCTAGGTAAGTCCTCCCCCCAACAGTCTGCACAGCTGCTTGGAAGGGCTCTAATGATCATAGTTGCATGGGTTCTGGCAAGCTGGGGTAGCAATTTTTTAAAATAAATAAATAAAACAGAATATTCGGCCACAACCTGATACAATAAAGTTTTTATGATGCTAGCCTATGCTTCAAAAGTGACTAGAGATTTTGGGTGTCCCAACTTGGCACTTTCTGAAAACCAGGAGCCTCTGAAGTATCTCAGGTTGAGCACTGAAAAATTGAGGTACCCAAAACCCCATGTCATTTTTGGATATTTAAGCCATTGTGTTTTCATAAGGACCTAAGAAATGACATGACCATGTGCTCAGTACTGAAAGCAGGGTGAGTCATATAATGCTGCAGGAAACAGAGTACAGGGGAGATGGTAAAGTGGGAGAGGGCCATGCATAACAGATCTGATAAGCACCTCATTTTAACTGTTCTCTCCAGTTTTATCTGCTTTAACCTTCTATATCAAGGTTTCTCAAACAGGGGTTGCTACTTGTGTAGGGAAAGCCCCTGGCGGGCCGGGCCGGTGTGTTTGCCTGCCCCGTCCACAGGTCCAGCTGATCGCGGCTCCCACTGGCTGCAGATTGCTGCTCCAGGCCAATGGAGGCTTCTGGAAGCGGCGCGAAACCCTGTTCTATGTTATCCTTCCAATCTCTGCATTTTTTCTCTTGTGCAAAAGAAAGAGTAAATCTTATTTTAATGTCAAGAAAGTCAGACAATCATAATTCCCCTGAATAAGCAAGCAGGTGGATTAGGAAACAAGCTATTACTGGATGAAGCAGGATATAAAATTTTAACTTTTTGCAATGTGAATGGGTGTCAACAGTTGTTTGCTCTTCCCACAAAATAAGAGCACAGCCACAAAGGTGATGGCTTTTAACCAGTCCTTATTGTTGTTACATGACTAGTGCCTGAGTAGTACGTGTCTGGATTGACTGAATTATTCTATCATTAAAGGTTCTCATTTGCCTTCAGATATTTGAGAACTCCCCCAGCGCCTCGCAGGTGAGCTATCTTTTCAGAATCTGGTAATGCAAATACTTATTACCAGATATGGTACTTATTACTCTGAGCACAGTGACAACACTCACATGTCTGCTGAGGACCTGTGCAAGGCCTATGCTCTACTTAAATCCTTACAAAAGGGCTTACTTAAGTGGGACTTAATTTGCCTATAAGACTTGTCTGTGATGCAGCATTTATATCCTCATTATAATGAATATGTGCTGAAATCTGCTCTCAGTTACCTTGTTATCCATCCAGAGTAACTCCATAGAAATAAATCCAAACATTTTGTACTTGTTTTATTTGAACAATGCATAAACCTTCTGCTAGGCATGACTTGAAGCAGTAAGGGCTAGACCAGGGGTTGGCAACCTTTCAGAAGCTGTGTGCCAAGTCTTCATTTATTCATTCCGATTTAAGTTTTCTCATGCCAGTAATACATGGTAACGTTTTTAGAAGGACTCTTTCTCTAAGTCTATAATATATAACTAAACTATTGTTGTATGTAAAGTAAATAAGGTTTTTAAAATGTTTAAGAAGCTTCATTTAAAATTAAATTAAAATGCAGAGCCCCCCAGACCAGTGGCCAGGACCCAGGCAGTGTGAGTGCCACTGAAAATCAGCTCGCGTGCCGCCTTCAGTGCCCATGCCATAGGTTGCCTACCCCTGGTCTAGAGATTTGTTTAAAATAAATGACCTGATCATCTCTAGCCTCCACCTACAATTTTATCTAATCCCTGGTTTTAGGAACTTAGAATTTAAATTCTTTGGTCACCTTCACAGATGTTTCTTCCCCACTTGCCAACACACAGGAGTAGAGGCACATGGATTTTTTCATATGAAACTTTTTCACCAAAAAATGAAATTTCAGAATGGCCAAAACATTTCACAAATTCATATCAAAGTCAGCCAATTGTGTTGGTTGAAAATGAAAAATCTTTTTTTTTTGACATTTTCTAAACAAATGAGTTTTTTAAATTTGAAATTACTTTAATTTTCAAATTTTACTTCAATTTCTTTTAAAAGGGTTACAAGATTCAATTCTTTTGTTTTGTTCTTTTTTGCTTGGCTAAAAATGTTTTGGTTCAGGCCAACCGAAAACATTTCTTTCACCCTAAATTTTTTCAGGTTACCTAGCAAACTGAAAAACCAATTATTTGCAAAACTCTACTCTGGAGTCCTTGAAAATATGAAATCGCACGTACTTTTTTATTTGGTAAAAACAACTTAAATATTTCTTTCCACAAAACTGAAATCAGCGGCATCCAAACAATGTCTAAAGGGCCCGGCCCACTCCACAACTCTTCCCAGTTCTCAACTGCCCAGTTTGTTGGGGCTCAGAACCTTTATTCACAAAACAATCCCCACCCACCTAAAACTCAGTTCCCTTAGGACATGTCTACACTGCCCCACAGGACAGACTAAGGACAAGTGAATAGCCATGTGCACCAAAGTGCTGTACTGTTACTCCTCCGTGTGGATGCCCTGGGTGCAAACTAAAAGGTCTGAGATCACACTAATGTAGTCCTCTTTGAAGACCAAACTGTGGGGCTGGGTAGACAGGCCCTTAGACTCACTGCTGGTCAAGTGGGCACCAGCAGGCTGCTCTCCTCAGCCTGACTGCTGCAATCCAGTGAAGTCCATCCCACCCAGTTCTGCTCCAATCTGTGGCTGTCAGGTTGAGTTCCACAAAGTCAGCTCTACCTGGCTTGCTACTGCCTCTTTCAATGAGTTGAGTTATACCAAGTCAGATACTGCCAATCATCTGTCTGTGAAATCAGCTTCACATGTGTTCCAGAAGGTGGAGGCTGGATATCATAAGCAATCTGGGCCCTGGACAAAATCTCTGGTCTCTCTGACTCATAGTTTCTTACTGAATTTGGGCACACTACCTGCAGTATCAGCTCAACTTGACTTGATTTCCCCAGGCTATTCCTCTCACAGTTTCTCTCCCTTTTCCTAAATACTTTTATATGCACCATTAAATATCGTCCCCCCAAACAGAACACTAATAAACTCCAAACAATCTAGTATAAATCACCGTTCAGAACTGCCTTGGGATGACATTATAATATGTATATTAAATCTGCTTTTCCCCTTAAACAGAGAGTATCTTTTCTCTTTAAGCTTTCTGGATCAGGGTTTACAAATATATTATGTGTTTACAAATATGTTGAGTGTATTATTTGTGAAGCAGTATAGGATCATGTAATCAAAACTGATGTAATGTTTGTGCACAAGGGACAGTCTTAACTGTACACGTGCAGGTTATTTCTTGATGTAATACATTCTTAACTGGGCAGTCTGCATCTATACAACTTGAAAAAAAAATCCATATTGTGGAAAATTGTGGCTACCAGAACTCCTGTCCTGTACACATTATAAAGTTTGCCAGAGCAATGACATGACCATCATCCTCTTATTTACTTCAGGTTTCACAAGTTTAAGAGTTTTACATGACAAACTGTATGCATCCTACACATAAAGTTTTCTTTCCAACATTTGCTGTTTCACAGGGAAAGGTTTATGCATTCAGCACAACGTTTTCAAAGACATTTGCAATTTGCTTTGAATGGTTCATCCGTCTCTAATTAGGGTTCTGATAGAGGGAGGCATGATCACTTTCACTTGGAAGAGTACACTTTTCACACCCATTCTAGTCAGCTAAATAACAAATGGACTACTTCATATCGACTAATATAATACCTTATTAGACCCTGAGTCTGAGTTTCTGGATGCAGACACACATGTTCTACCTGACGTAGACAGAATACAAAAATCTGACAACCTCTTGCTCATTTTCTCCATTGCAGATAAAGGAATACCTGGCTAACACTGAAACCACAGATGTTTTGCTTATTGCTTCTGAAAAGCACTGAGGATCATAAAATAAAGACAAGTAATATCATTCATTCACTTTTTGCTTCTTACAAATGATATCAAATCTGGATTTGGAGAAAAAGGTGGCATAACTGGAAATAGAAGATTATCAAAATCCCATAACTGAGGCAGAAAAATTGCTTATAGAAATCAGCCTCATCAGAGTTAGATCTCAAACTGAGATTTTATGAAGCAGAAGTCTGTGACAGAAAAAATCACAGTAGGTCAGGGCCGCCCAGAGGATTGAGGGGGTCTGGGGTCTTCAGCGGCGGATCCTGGGGTGGAAGGACCACCTGCCACCAAATTGCCGCCGCAGACCCGCCCCAGGACCCGCCACCAAAGTGCCGGAAGGACCCCCTGCCATGGGTCTTCAGGGCACTTCAGTGGCAGGTCCTGGGGTGGAAGGACCCCCTGCCACAGGTCTTCAGGGCACTTTGGCGGCGGGTCCCGGAGTGGAAGTACCTCCGCTGCCGAATTGCTGACGACGACCCGGAGCGGAAGAAGCTCTGGGGGCCCGGGCCCCATGATAGTTTTCTGGGGCCCCCAGAACGAGTGAAGGACCTTGCTCCAGGGCCCCTGAAAAACTCTCGTGGGTGCCACTGCAGAGCCCGGGGCCTGGGGCAAATTGCCCCTCTTGCCCCCCACTCTGGGCGGCCCTGCAGTAGGTGATCCAGTTCTTTCAAGATATCCCCTAACTCCTATTCCACCCTACACTAAACGAGTGGCTAGAATATTGGAAAAAGAAAAAAAGAGACATGCTGCCATTAAGGGATTTGAAAAAAATTACAACACTTTTAACTCTTTGTCAATACAAAGGCATAAGAATCCTAATGTACACGCTCTTATTAATTTTAATTTAAAAAATTTAAAGTACTCAAAATGGGGCCTGAAGTTTCCATACACAGAGAGAGAACATTTCTCAGGAGGAAATTAGTAAAAAGGTCTACAAACAATGCAAAGGAGCAAATAACCACAGAACATCACTAATTTTTGTGGCCTATATATTGACCCCTTATCACAACAATTGCAAGAAATGTTCATAAAGCCCTTACAAAATAAATAGATTTCTATACTGTATTATAGGAAGCCAGATTTGTGTCTCAGATAGGAATGTATGTGTGTGTCTGTGTATGAACACAGATTAAAAAACACGGACTAAGATGGTGGTCCTCTGATTAGGCAACTGGTTTCTAAAGTTTTTCAAATATGAGTAGAGAGGTTTAGCCCCATCCCGTACATAATCAGCAACAGGTTTAAGCTTGCTCGGAGATTTGGCATCAGCTACCATGAGTCTCAGACCTAGGCTTTCAACATTACTTAGTGAGAGGCTTACCCTTTGTACCACCATGGCAGATAAGGAAACTGCAGCTGATACCCTGTAAACAAAGCGTGCACTTGTTGACTCAGTGAGATCAGCTGACTATTAGCAGACTGCTGATTGGACACTTCTTAGCACAAAGATTCCTGTTCCTGCCACACCCCTTTCTGTGAGGAGTTAGTTGTTAGAGCTGCCGCTGATTTAACCCCGCCCCCCAACCATGGCCTACCCTTCTTTCCCTAACTCCAGTTGATGGCTCTGGCTTTGACCCTTGGCATGACTTCTGGCCCTGACTCCAATTTAACCCTTTGTGTGGCTTCTTACTCTGGTTGTAACCTTTGGTGTGACCCTGACTACGCTGGATTCTGACCACTATGCCAAACCATCCATGTATGGGCCCTGATACCCAGACACTTCCATTCAAATTCTACCTCTGAAGATATAAGCTGTATCCAATAAGTCCATCATTCTCTTAGCTATTGAATCCTCATACTACTGCTGCCGTGTTGAAACTAGCATTTGTGGGACTTGATTGGTCAGACTCACCCACAGACAGCACATTTCAAGCGCAGAAGGCAGCATTTCCATCAATAATGAAACTTCACTAGGAGAGCTCTTTGCCAAAGGAGATTAGCATGAGTCTGAGTCTGACAATGTTGAGATCTAAATGTAAAGTACTTTCAATAAATCCTTCTCTGAGCAATGTCTCCCCAAAGAAGAAAGATAACCCTTTTTAGACTTAAAGGTTTTTTTATCCTTAGAGCTGTTTTCAGCACTTAGGCAAAATCCTGAATGATAAATGAGACTGATGGATTGCTAAGGTTGCAGAAGCCCCAAGGAGTAAACTGCTGGACCCATTAGACTGCATGAGAAATTTCAAAGTTAGGGCAAGCAGACGAGGCATGTAATGCAAGGACTGAAGACACTCAAGGGGCCCAAATTGAAGTAGGAGATCTCTGAGAAGGAAAGAAGCTATAAGAACCTGAAGGTACAGAAAAAGGTTATTGCGTTTATGGACCTGAAGAATAGCTTCTTAAGGGTGGATCATGTGATCTATTGCAGCTGGGGAGCTGGATGGGAAGGCTGGGACAAAAGAGATGACAGAGATGGGAGCAGAGAGACAGGATGCAGAGGAGGAGGTTATAAAACATCTCAAAATATTCAGAATAAAGGCTTTCTCAAGTGATGCACTAGGCCCTTTGAGGTTCTCCAGTAACTGCAAGTAAGAGCTGACACTGAGGAGGAGGAGAAGTCTTGTAAATTATATCAAATTATACTTAGCTTTCTGCTCGAGATAGCTTGGTACCAGATGATCTTGTAACTATCTACAGCGGAAGATCTCACTGCTTTGTGCCTCGTATAGTCATTTACACTTGTGCAATGTGAGTATAAAATACGCCCAGTTCTGATTTAGCATCATTCTACAACCATTCCACATTCATTTTGCATAGGTGTAGATGATGACAGATGGAGACACGCAGTGGAAAAATCAGGCCCTTCTTTGCTGTTTTAGTACAGTTCTTAATGGAAGTAGCAGTTTCGATTCTACACATGATGACCTTGTAGATTATTTTTGTGTGTGGTAGAAACTTTTCTCACATCCAGATAAATTATGTTCACAACTAACTTACTTTTAGCTGCTTGTATTATTTCCTTCCATCATTTAAATTCCATCAGATTTCTTAGGCACAAGTTTCCTTTTGAATGCTGGCTATATAAAATGAAACATTCTGTCTCTTAAAGGTATAAATTATCCACACTGCAAAAAAAAAAAAAAAAGATTTTATGATTAATCAGAAGAAAGGGTTAATTAATCCCTTTCAGTAGTTGCAAGGTAATAATGTCATTCCCTTGGAGAATATTTGTCCACTGAATCTGTTATACTGCTGTACTGTTTCTATCTTGTTTTTCACTGGTAAAGACCATTGTCATGCAATACAATGAAGATTTTTCAACACAATTTTCAGGATGTTGGGGTACAGGGGGAAGGAGTTGCCTCTAAATCCCTCTATTCCTGAGAGTTGCACACATCTTAATAGATCCTTGGAGGCATGGAACCTCTATCTGGAGCACCTGTACCTCCACGCTACCTCCCAGCCACATTTCCCTATTCAGGAGCCATGCTGACACGTCGCCACCATCTGTTCAATTCAAATTCCTCCTGCACCCCTGTAAAGCGGATAGGTCAGTGGTTTAAGCAATGGCCTGCCAAACCCAGGGTTTGTGAGTTCAATCCTTGAGAGGGCCATTTAGGGAGCTAGGTCAAAAAAACTGAGGATTGATCCTGCTTTGAGCAGGGGGTTGGATTAGGTGATTTCCTGAGGTCCCTTCTAACCCTATGATTCTATGTGTGGATCTTAGTTAAGACTGCAGCTAGTCATGTTTAAGTGGCTTCTAGAGGCTGGTAGTTTAGACCAGGGGTACAAGTACCCTTGGGGGTATGCAGAGATCTTTCAAGGGGTACATCAACTCATTTAGCTATTTGCCTAGTTTTATAACAGGCTACATAAAAAGCCCTAGAGAAGTCAGGACTAACTAAAATTTCATATAAACAATGATTATTTTATACTGCTCTGTATACTATATGCTGAAATATAAGTACAATATTTATATTCCAATTGATGTGTTTTATAATTATATGGTAAAAATGAGAAAGTAAGTAATTTTTCAGTAATAGTGTGCTGTGACACTTTTGTATTTTTATGCTTGATTGTGTAAGCAAGTAGTTTAAATGAGGTGAAACTTGAGGGTACACAAGACAAATCAGACTCCTGAATAGGGTACAGTAGTCTGGAAAGGTTGGGAACCACTGGTTTAGACTCATCTGACTCAATTTGATGTGTATATTTGTCTTTCTGAGAACTTTATTGCATGTTCTTATGAACCCTAAGTTGTCTAAAAGTAATGTTCAAAGTACTGGCTTTCACTAGCTGTTTGCAAACTAGTATACTTTTATATGGAGCTGGAAACATTTCATCATCCAATAAATTCTGCATTGTGTAACTAATTACAACAAATTTAAGATAATATAGGGTGAATTTTTTGTCCAGTCCTTAGACTTCTTTACATTTGGCTGACTGACTGAGTTGCTCTAAAGTCTCTATGTTGTTCAAAGTATGTGTGTGTGGGGAAGGTACCCAGATAGCACCACTTTGGTAACCATAGAAATGCTTCTGGTAATGTGTAATAGTTTAAAATCTTCTATATTTCCTGTTTGAGTCTGTATATTAATTGTATCTGAAGATGGCTAGACATATTTCTGGATTTTTGAAGATTACAATTATGGTTCAAAAATTCTCTCTGGGGCACCCGGCACTGGCCACTGTCGGAAGACAGGATACTACGCTAGATGGACCTTTGGTCTGACCCAGTATGGCCATTTTTATAGTCTTATGATTTGTATGTGTGTAATTTCACTGCTGCACTATACATGGACTTCAAACCAGGAATGCCCCTGAGCAGACACATCCGTGAAATTGAGGTAAAGTAGAGGGGAAATGATTCTACAGATCAGCCTCTCCCTTGGCTTCTTGTACCCTATAGTCATGGAAGTGGAGAGTAGTCTAAATAAAGCCTTAAAATAACTTCTTGGAAATATGACTTTCTAAAGGTTTTGCATAATAAACTCTCACTTCTTTCTTAGCCAGTTATTCTTTGGTACTTTATTTTCTCTTTCATGGCTTTCAAGATTATAAAACCTTACCTCAAGTTCTTTTTCTTCATTTTCAATTAAGTTCAACCTTTTGAATAGCCTGGTCATGATGCTGTAGCATTGGTCAGATCAATCTCCATTTCTGTTACCCACTCACCCAGTATAGTCTCTTAAAAAAAAAAATAAGTAACAGCTGCTTATAAATTAGATCATATTAATCCAATCTCATTTTTATCTCACTCATATATTTTAAATCTGTTTCACTGAGACTTTTCTTCATCTCTTTTAGTTAATCTCATTATTGAAAGCAGCAGAGAATCCTGTGGCACCTTATAGACTAACACGTTTTGGAGCGTGAGCTTTCATAGGTGAAATGCTCCAAAACGTCTGTTAGTCTATAAGGTGCCACAGGATTCTCTGCTGCTTTTACAGATCCAGACTAACACGGCTACCCCTCTGATACTCATTATTGAAGTAAGTCTCGCTTACCTGCTGGTCCACTATTGGTTATCATCTCTTCTTTACTTTAGGGTAAATATATATTGTTTCCTTCAGCTGAAACACCTTACATTTACCTATCCAAAACAAGTGACAATTTCAGCTGGAACACACTTTATACTATGACAATTAGCAAATGAAATTCTAACAGATGTTCTGTTTTACCATATGTACATAATGGAATCCACAAAGAACTGGAGAACAAAAGTAAGGAAGACCTGGCAAATTAAATTTTAAAAAGCATAAAATAAAGACATTTTGAATGCCAAATTGCTCCATATCATTGTGTTCCCTGCTCAGCCTTTATAAAAATGGCTTGATGTGCTCTTGCTGGAACTGAGATTCCCTCCACTTTGCTTGCTCAACTATGACAGCATATCACAACAGGATTGTAGTACACAATTATGAAGACTATTTCCTGAATTTTTGTCACTGAGATCCCAACACTCAGGTCTAGCAAAATTGCAATTTAGTAAAGATCACAAAACTATACTTTGTTTTAATTGTAAGGTGATGCTAGAGCCTTCTTATTTAAGAGAGTGAGGCTAAGAGAAGCAGTGTAGTCTACTGGCTAAAGGACTGGACTGCCACTCACCTCTCTCTGCCTCAGTGTCACCAGCTATAAAATGGGGATCATGATACTGACTTCTTTTGTAAAGCACTTTCAGATCTACTGACAATAAGTGCTATAAGAGTTAGGCATTTTATTCATTAAAAAAACCTCTATGTGCATGAAAATGACAGTGAAAGTTCTGAGGAAGAGATTTTTAATAGTACTTTTCTGCCTCAAGAGTTTCCCCACTTGTCTCTTTCTTTTAACAATATTTTTACACCTTTTAGACTTGTGTGTCTTTCACTTTTCTAGCCAAACACAATGTATGCCATCCACTCCACCCCAATGAAGCTCAAATATCAGACAGTTCTATGCAAGTGATATGAGGAGCAGCTGGAGAGTAGGGCTGGCTGAAAACTTTCAAACAAAATATAGTCCTGTTGTAAAATAAAGTTTAGTCAAAATTAATATTTTCTGTGGGATAATCTAAAAGAATCATTCTGTTTCAGAGTGGCATTAATATCTGCATTAACGTGCTACCCTAATGTGTCCTAGGCAGGGATGGTTGAAAATTTTCCTTCAACAGAAAATTTGTGTTTTCAGCTGAATAAAAGTCTTCACTGAAAGTATTTGTTTTCTGCAGAAAATGTGGCCTTTTTACCAAGAAACTGATGTTTTTTCTGTCTTGTGACTTTTCGATTTGGGGGATATTGACAAAAACACTTTTTTTGTTTGTTTTTGTTGAAATTTTTCATGGGGAAAAAGTTCCAACCAGCTCTATTCGTGGGAGCTGTAGTTCCAGTTCTCCTGAGGGAAGGAGTTCAATATACTTAGCTTAACAAAGAGAAGGTTAAGGAGTGACTTAATTGCACTCTATAAATACTTTGATGAGGAACACACAGTGCACTATTCAATCGAGCAGAGAAAAGTATAACATGATCCAACAGTTGGAAGCTGAAGCTAGTCAAATTCAGACTGGAAATAAGGTGTAACTTTTTAACCCTGAGAGTAATTAATCATTTGAGCAATTTACCAAGGATTGTGGTGGATTTTCCATCACTAATAATTTTTAAATCAAGATTGATTTTTTTCCTGAAAGATCTGCTCTAGGGATTATTTTGGGGAACTTCCAGGGTCTGTGATATATAGGAGTTCAGACGAGACGATCACAATGGTCCTTTCTCATCTTGGAATCTATGATGGCCTAGCTCCCTCACTGGATTATGTCTCTCACAAAGCAGCACTGTCTTTTCCTATCTGAGGTGGTATATCATGAGATTTATCACCTCCCTGTGGGGAAAAATTCAAGGGATTAAGGCTTTATCTTCTATTGATTTTCAATCCAGCATTGTTTCAAATGGTTCCAGATCTTTATACAGAGCAGGAGCACAGAGGTGAACTCTAGCAAGGTAAATGAGTTCTTGCAATAATAAGGCTAAACCTAGAAAGGATCCAATGAGCCATATCATTGTTGGATCCACCAGGCATATGTCCTTTGATCCAATCTGTATATAGCTTTTTAAAAATAAATTGGAATCCATGCAATGGAAAGATTTTCATCAACCCCAAAACGCTTAATATCAAACCCCAGTTGAGCAAACACTTGACATAATACAGAAGATGCAATATTTTCATAGCAAAGTGGGTGATCATCTTGAAGGAAACTCAAGCAATCAGTGCTAAACAATTTTTTCACAACAGTGGAGCCTTGTATTTAAATGAATCATACAATGAAATCTATACTTCCAACATACTCGATCAGGCAGTTCATCAAAAATATTAAATGATGAAATATAGTTCCCTCTCCCTATTCCATTTTTTGACTAACATAAATTGCTTTATATCAATACAGTTATCCTGACTGTATGTAATCTTGCATTCTTTGGCTAGCTGGTTTCAGTGGGTTTGTTTCATTATCTGTACATGATCGTTCATTGGTTCTCAGATATGGAAGGTTATTTTCTGGACACTTTTTATATCTATTATCCATACACACGCAAGGAGAGAGAGCCACACACACACTTTACTGCATGTTTTCTCGCTTATTTATTTCATTGTTCACTGTTTTAAGTGAGTCTAGTATGTCTTGAACAGCAGGCAAACTGAAGATCATCCTGTATGCCTTCTGTAACCTGTTGTGATGAGGGAAGCATTGCTACATTATCTCTTGTAGGGGTCTTACAGTTTGCCACCTTGCTGGAAAAAAAAAATCTATTCAAAGATTGCTATAATTGCTTTGCCTTGAAAAACATCACTCTACAGAAGGAAAAGGGATATTCATACTCTAGGAAGAGTGAACAATAACAGAACTAAAGGCAGAGAAGATAACACACTTAAATAATAGGTCAAACCTGGAGCTCTTTCTTCTCACATGCAACTCCCTACATCCAGTGCCTCACTTTCCTTAAGTGTAATTTACTGAACTCCTCTTTTTGCCTACAGAACAGGACTAGAACAAGAAGAGTTGTGCAAACCCTTCGGGGACTGTCTGCTGATAGGTTTGCAGACTGAAATTTCCAGGGTTTGGTTCACAAGAGCTGGAAGCAAACTAGACTCTGAAAATTCCTGTAACAATCTGGGGAAGTATTATCCATATTTTACAGATGAGGAAACAGAGGCAGAGTGGTTACCTGGCTTGTCCAAAGGCACATGGAAAGTCAGTGGTAAAGCTGAGAGCAGAACCCACATGTTCAGTCCAGTGCTTGAAATGCAAGATCGTCGTTCCTCTCAAGTATTATGGACAAAGAGTGCTCAGCAGCTCACAGTAGTCTCATGGGAACTGAACTGTTTTTGAACATCTGGCACCAACTGTGGGTGTTGAATAATTTTGAAAACCTCACACCTGTATTCATAATGAGGTAGCGATGGATGGAGAAGGAGCTCTGCCAAAATGACAGTTGAGCCATTTTCAGATACCAAGGGATAGTCATGCCTGGGCACAACCAACACAGTTTCATCTTCATAATCTAACTCCTCAGAGGACAGCAATTTGCTGCACAGAAATTTCAGTCAAATTATTTTGCACACTTTGACTAGTAAAAGAAAGCAGTTAGGGACATGGGGGTGGAGGATTTTAAGTAGAGAGGATGTGGCTTATGTTGTTGTGTAGCATAAAGTGATAGCAATGAGGTTAGATGCTGGGGAACAATCAGTGTACCTTAGATAGCAAAATTATCTGGAGAGGAGGATTTGGCTATAGTATACATAGATTACAGCTTTTCTTCTTCTGAAAGACAATGATAATGATAATTTTGCTAATAATTTTCATTATTCCTGGGGAGCAGGAGGACTATGAGGGTCTCTAAGGAGAATAAGAAGACATGGAGGTAGATGATAATATGGATGCTCAGTAGTAGCCACGCAGCATTCAGTGCCTTCCCTGCTGCCACCCCACCTGGGTACTAGTGCCAGGGAACCTGCTCTGGCCGGGTTCACTGGGCTGCAATATTGCAGGCCACCCTACTTTTGTGCTCCCAGCAGCTCTGCACCCTGGGCACCTGCTCCGCTTGCCCCACAGTAGTTACTGCCCTGTTTCTGATTAATGTATAATACAAGATACTGCTTGTCTATAATATTTGCACAATGATATAACTGGAAACCAAATTATATTTTCAGAGTCTGGTGACCTGCCCTGATAAACTTCCAACAGGTTAACACATATATTTGATGTTTAGGTGGAAGCATCTCTAGATGTGAATGCCGTGAGTTCTGCCTTGAGACAAAAACACTCCATTTGCTTTTAGCCTCCAAAAAAAATAAAAAGAAAAGAAAAAGACTGTATTTGTTAGCCATGACCTGAATCTAATATTAATCATTCTCTGTAGCACTTTCATCTGATGTAAATTTGATGCCAAACTCTAATAATAATTATTAAGAACAATTAAAAAGCAGTTAGCAAGTTTAAGACTAGATTTCACTGGTGTGACGTCCACTGGCATAAATGGAGTTACACCAGCAGAACAGAGTGGAGAATTAGGCTTCACTTCACCAGGGTATGGACTGAAAAGAGTCTTGGGAAATAGTCTCAAACTTTTTCTTGTACAAAATGTTTTTTCAGATGCTCTGAACTGATCTGATGCTCAGGACTGTCCATGTCAAATGTGGCTAATCTTTCTGGGGGATCAGATACTACCCAACCAAATTTGTAAATTGGGGCTTATCTTCCCTTTTATCCATCACCTTGGCCCATATTATTTCTCTCACACATGTGCCATTTTGTTTTCCTGTTACATCTCCCAATTCAATATCCTCTGGGACTGTATTACTCTAGCTTTACACTGGAGTAAATGTATAACAATAGAGCTACATGATCATTGAACAGGAATAATGCAGGGGTAAATAAGTACATAAATGTATATTTCTTTGCATAATCGGGGATACCAAGACAGTTCAAATTACACTGATTTACTGCTTATTGCTATTCTTCACCCTGTTGAAAGGGCTGTTTGGGAAACAAAAATTCCATGTCATGGAAAATGTTGAGGTTCTCACATGTATTTTTGTTCATCACTGAAACAAAACTGACACTTTTTTGTAATTTTAAGGTGGGTGAGGAGAGCCAGAGACAGAAACAGACTAGCCAATATCCTGGTGGTTAGTACAGTGATAGCGGAAGACCCAGGTTCAACTCCCCACTGTTTCAAGTACCTACTACAGATCAGACACTCAGTCTCCCACATGTGTGGCCTAACCCCCAGATTATTGGCTATTCTGAGGTCTAGCTTCTTCCCCCTCTTTGATATTGATCAGAAATTCCATCCGGGACCTGAAAAACCTTCCTGATGAAATTTTCTTTGAAACAATATATTTCAAATTTGCAACAAGCTCTGCCTATTTACACCCAATGTGTAAATCACACCACTTTTTTACATCACTGCTGATTTTGGCCCAGGGACATCCATAAAAGTTGCACCTGTTAGCTCCTGGCTACATTTGGGTTCCATATTTCAAGTATACAGGGTGGAGTAAAGGAAAAAAAGTTAGCCAAACCTCTCTGTATAAGGGTATGCAAAGTATAGTAAGACTAAGGGACTAATTCTACTCTCCTCACCATCCCGTAGAAACGGAGGTCAGTGTAGTCACAGTTGTAAAACCAGAGTAAGTGAGATAAGAATCAAGCCCTAAAAAGTCTGTCTATTAAATATAAAGGAAGCCAGCAGGTTCTGCGGGTGCATATAACATATAAAGACCTAGGACTTCACATGCTGTAAATTGGCATATTTCTATTAACTTCAGGGTAGCCATGCATATTCACACCAGCTGAGGAAATGGCCCAGTGTGTATTTATGTAATCACATATCATTACTGATTGGATCATTTTTTACTATGCTATTGTGGCTTAAGTATTGTTCATTTTTTATGTTGTGAGCAGTTGTAAGTAGATATTATAAAATATTTCAGTATGCCTCCTAAAAAGACATTCCAAGGGTACAGAGAGACAGCTGCAATGCAGACTTCTCAACACACTAAATTTTTGTATTACTTTAAAGCTAGAGCTGGATGAGAATTTATTGTCCTATCACAGGAAAATTGGAGATTTCAAAAAATTTCCCGGTCTTGATATAAGATGAAAAGTCAAAATCTGTCCTTTTCGTGTGTGTATTTTTATTTAAATTTCAAAACAAAAAGTGGTTTCATGCTGAAAAAAAAAAAGAATGTTTCGTTTAGAAAATGTCAAAACAGGATATTGTGGCAATTTCAAAACTTTTTTCCAAAATGTTTGATATGAGAAATTTGTTGAAACTGACCCTTTCCTGCACAGAGGTTCAGTTTTGATGAATTGACAATTTTCCAGTAAGTGTTCTGTAGAAAAATTTCTAACCAGTTCCATTCACAGCTCACAAAGCACTGAAGTAAAGAGTCTCTCTGTGACTTTCTGTGCCTTCGGGAAACCACCAGCACCCCCATGTTCATCCTTCTAAAATGATTGTGTGGTATCCAATGCAAAGTCTGTCATGTCGAGTGTCTTCAAAAGGCTCATGATGCACTGAGCATTGTTGTTATAGTAATGTTGTAGGTTTTAATTTCATGTATATAGTTATGAGGCTGAAAATGTGTTCTCATGGCTTAAAACAAGCCCAGGCAAAACTCTCCAGGAACAGAGGGGCAGTTCCTACTTCATCAGGGCATGTACGGGACAAACCCAGCCCAGCCTCACAGGAACAAAGGACACTGGCCTAGGCAGCAACAAAGGATCTGTTGGACTCTTGAGTGAGTCATCTCCCTTCCCTTGGTCAGTCAGAGACTGCGATGAGGTAATGCTCACCTGACCCTGAAGGGGCAGGGGGCAAAGCCAAGAGGGAAGAAAGCGCATGATAAAAGGGAGAGATATCTGCTATGCTCTTCCTCTCTCTTCCACCTATATCTACAGACACCACCACCAAGCAACTGAAGCGCTGATCAAAGTGGGGAGCCTGGCTGAAGTGCAACCAGCCAGTCTGTGGTGAGAAGCACCTAGTTTGTAAGGGCACTGAAAGTGTTAAGATCACCTTAGAATGTGTTTTGCTTTTATTTCATTTGACCAAATCCTACTTGTGCATTCACTTATAATCGCTTAAAATCTATCTTTTATAGTTAATAAATTTGCTTGTTTATTCTATTTGAAGCAGTGTGTTTGGCCTGAAGTGTGTCAAAGACTCCCCTTGGGATAACAAGCCTAGTACATATCAATTTCTTTGTTAAATTTATGAATTTACATAATCTTGCAGCATCCAGCAGGCATAACTGGACACTGCAAGAGAAAGGTTCCTAGGGTTCTGTCTAGGACTGGACATACTGGTTAGTGTCATTCAGTTGCACAATCCAAGCAGCATCTGGCTGGGAGTAGCTTACATGCTAGAGGCTGTACGGGAACATCCTGGGAGTGGGATTTCTCACAGCTGAGCAGGGTAAGGCTGGCTCCCAGAGTAGATGACTGGAGTGACCTAGCAGATCATCGGTCCAGATACGACCAGGAGAACATCACACTCTCCCTCATTGTTACCTCATGATTTGCTGCCTCAGATGCAGTTTAGACTTTTGATAAGTTGGATTTTTCTTGTCAGTTTTCAACAACAGGGTCTGATGAAGTTTTCCCTGATGGGATTCTGTCCACCTTTGGAAGCTTGTAAACTAAAGACATGATTCACCACTATGATTTCAGTATTACAGTGATGTAAAACTGGAGTAACACAATGGTGAATCTGACTCAACAAGATTCAATAAAAAATATTTTTGCTCTAGAGTTTCTAATTTTGGAGGGAACCCCAGTTTCTACAGAAGAGGCCATAAAAAAAATTAGAGGAGAGAATAACTGAGTTATATCTCCAAGGGGGAATCTCTAAAATTCTTACTGGAGTTCATATTAAAGATAATATGCTATTTCACTGTAAGATAAGGAAGATGGGAAGTAATATTAAAGAGTGGTAATCACTGAGTACTGCATTTTCCTGAGGGCTATGACAGGACCATGAATGGGTTATGAATGTAATACTTCACCTTCATTACTGAAAGTTTCACCTGAGGAAAAACCTTGATGTGCCACTTCACATAGTTAAGGCATTTAGAATCCCCTATTAAAGCCATACTCCCAACTATCTCACCTGTAGATGTTTATGTCAAAGAAGTAGTCTTTGTCACATTTGAATCCTGGAATCTCATTTGGCAAGAAGGGCCACATTATGTATGAAATGTGGCATGAAAAGGAAAATATTTCATATCAAGGGGAAAATACATTTCTCCAGATTAAGCTAGGGCAAAACAAGCCTGAACAAAAGAAGTTTATAATTCTGAAAGCTGAATTCGCTTCCTTGAGTATTACTGCTTCAGGGTAATAAAGTGTTTTTTTGTTTTTGTTTTTTTTGACAGCTAGGCTAAGATTAATTGCTGAAGAGGAAAAAAAAGTGTTGTTCTTTGATTATAATGGTGCTCGGCATTTTCACAGCTTCAGTCTGAAAAACAGGAAGTTCAAGAAAAGGGGAACTTCTGTGATTCCAGTGATGAGCCGTTATCAACTTCCTTTGTTCCCAGTTTGGAATGAATATTGAATGAATTGCTTTTTTCTCCTTTTAGCTGCATTACTATTCTTTCTTTCTTTCTTTCTTTCTTTCAAACAAGAATATTATTTATCAGCACACAATATTGCAAATCAGCATGGAAAATTGAATGCATTGTACTATATATTTGGCCTGAATAATTTTGTATATAACTCACATTCATGTAAGGTGAAATTCACCCCTATGCAGAGGGTCTGCTCAAGACCTATAGAGCACTTAAGTTGAACTTAAATCCTACTTTGAGGACTTATGTTATGTATAAGCTTTGTGCTGTCCTTTCTGCGTATTGGTGAATTTCATTCTTACAGCACAATCTTGTCTTCCTTCATCCATGAGTGATGAGGGACTGATACATAATGGAAGTGGTATAGTTCCTCGGGGGGTGGGGGGAGAATTTCAGGAGCCAATGAAGGGTGTGTGAATTGCCTGCAACTGTGGAGCACAGACCTGTAGCTACTCCTTGCACAGCAGGAGGCAGAGGGTAGGGGACAAGGTGGCTGCAGCAAAGCCACCACTGGGCAAATCCACCAGCCATTGCCCCTTGGTAGAACAGTAGGTGTGGGTGGCTACAGAGCATCCACAGCCAAAAGGATGGCACAGATTGCTTCCACCTACCACTGCAAGGAACTGCAGGGCCTACCCCAGTTATTCGGGTTGGTTGCTAGGAAGAATGTGGTCCATGGGGCCTGATCCTGTAAAGTATTGAGTCCACTGGGAGTTGAGGCCAGGAACTCAACACTTTACAGGATCACAACTTATTCCCAGCAACCAACCTGAATTCAGTGTGAGTTGGGGGTGATCAGCCCCCTCCAGAAAATAATCAGTAATTAGGACCAAAGAAGTCATCAAAGAAGTAAATGGAAAAAAACCCTCCTCTTTACCAGGAATTGACCTTTAAAAGTGTAATGATGATTTTTTTTTCTTGAACCCATAGAGTTTTCCTTCAGTGTTTGGATTTTTAATTGTCTATCTTTTCTGCAATATGTGCTTTATCCATCAATACATGAAAGCAATATTAAAAATAACGCAATTAGGTTCCTTTAGCAAAAACACTTCTGTGCCCTGTAATTTATAAGCCACAACTTCCCAAGTGAAACCTCTTTGATGTGCATTTTACCTGGGGCGGTGGCTGAAGGAGCACTGCATTCTCAGACATGTGGAACACCTAAAGATCACTGCCAGAGATGGAGGTTTTAGTCTTATACTAGTTCCTCTTTTAGGGCTTGGCTACACTGGCACTTTACAGCGCTGCCACTTTCACGCTCAGGGGTGTGAAAAAACACCCCCCTGAGCGCTGCAAGATACAGCGCTGTAAAGCCTCAGTGTAATCAGTGCCACAGCGCTGGGAGCATGGCTCCCAGCGCTGCATGCTACACCTGTAGAGGATGTGGTTTACATGCAGTGCTGGGAGAGCTCTCTCCCAGCGCTGGCGCTGCGACCACACTCGTACTTCAAAGCGCTGCCGCAGCAGTGCTCCCGCAGCCCCTAATTTTTCCGTTTCCACACAGCTATTCAACTTTTAACATTATGTATCACTAGGATCATTTGTCAGTATGAAGGACACACTTTCAAAGATGTTTGTCCAGATGATTACAGCTAGTGTTGAAAGCCCCAACCCTTGAGAATAAAAGGATGAACACTTTAGTAATCAGATATGAGCTATTCATTCCTGTTTTCCTATTATCCGTTCTTGTTTCTGTTGTCTATGGGGAGAAATAATTTTTTATGAGAAGATAGACTTCATTTAGTAAGTGCATCAGCATAACTTCATTTGCCATGTGGTTGCAATAAAAGTGGTACAATGGCCAAAAACATTTTTCCTTTTATGAACACATTAAAAGTTAACCTGCAGCCTTTTCCACTTCACTAAGGGCCCAGCAAGTATGCTATATAACTTTGTGCCTTGAGCTTTTAGATGGAACTAATTTAATATTTAATAGTTGCTTTTCATGGTACAGTTACAACTCATCATGGCTCAGTGAGCCCTTTAGAATAGCTAATCACTTGATTTGATCCTTTATCATGGAAACTAGGTGACTATTTCTTTTAAAGCTCTTTTCAATAGCTGAGGAGAACAGTTGTAATGTTTGGATGAAGGGAGGAGTCATATTTAATCAGGGCCAGATTTATGAAGAGGATGCCAGTGTAAAGATTCCTGCTGGAATCCATGGTCTGACCTGTGTTAAGCACACAATGAATGATTTGTCTCAAATAGGCTGAAATTAAAAAAAAAAAAGAGGGTAGTTACATTAAATAAGGAATAATGTTGAGATTTGAACACTTGTGTGTGTGCCTCTCTCTGCTTTCCCCATCCCCAGCCTACCATAAGCCCCTTGTTTCTTAAGGCTATTCACACAGTTTTTACACATCCCTTCTCTTATTTAGTTTCACTAAAAAGCCTGTGCTTAAAAAAAGAGTCTCTTTCCTGCATTATGAGACTGCATTTACAAACTGCATAATACCCGTTAAATGGCCTTTGTGTCTAGGCATTCAAGGTTAATCTCATCAAGGGAAAACAAAAAGACAACTCAATATTCAAGTGTACATAATACATGAGTAATAATAGCTCTTGCCTGTTTTCCTCTAGCCATATGGGATTTTTGTTTTGTTTTAACGTAGTGCTTGTTGTGACAGCCAATGAGCTGATAGCCTTAGAAACTGAAATCCTCTGTATTTACAGAGCAAATACAGTTTTGGCAGTGGCTGCCTGTGCAAGAGTTCTTCACGCTGCCAACAACCAATGTACTTCAAAGCAAAGGACCATCTTTAGAGGTAAGGAGATAATTTATTCCCCATGCCCTAATGTTTGGGGTGTTTCCCCTTCTGTTGCTAGTAAGTTTTTAAAGATTTCTGCTTCAACTGAAATGAGTGAGAAGCTTGAAGAGATGTCTTTTTCTATCCACGACACATTGATAACAATTTCCCCAAATTTATACATTAATCAAACTTGCTTAAAGACATATTAGCAAGATTTTTTCCAGGACTGATCACTACCCAGACTCAGTGAGAACTCAATAGGACGATCAACATTTCAGCTGTGTTGGTTACTTCAGATTAGTCAAATAAATCACATTGTTTTGTTCTATTCGACAGTTGGATGAGTGTGATTTATGGCATCTAATTAAGCTCCCATGAGGTCAATGGAAGTTTTTCCATTGATTTCAATGGGAGTGGGTTCAAGGCCATCATCAGGAACAGGATTTGATGAAGCCACTGGAGCTTTGATTCTCTCAGAGAGAGGTACCGGTTTAAGGATAGCAGATAGGCAAGATGAGGAATTTTAGAAAATTGGGAACCTTTTCCTTTTTTGTTCAGACAGGTCTTGCTTGAGGCAACTTTCCTAAAACAGAAATAGGGGTAGTGAAAAATGTATTTGGCTGGCTGCAGAATTTAAATTTAATTTTCTGTATATTAGCAACATGAACTACAGTTATCACCCGCAGTGTACGCTACAGAAAACAACAGCTGTAGGCTTCAGATAGAACACATACAGCAATTATTTTATTATGTATTTGCATGAGACTCAAGCTAAGAGCTGAACCTTGAATCACTTAGCCATATGAGAGATTTAAAACACCTGAACAGCCCCACTGAGTTC
This sequence comes from Chelonoidis abingdonii, assembly GCF_003597395.2. Classification (NCBI taxonomy): domain Eukaryota; kingdom Metazoa; phylum Chordata; order Testudines; family Testudinidae; genus Chelonoidis; species Chelonoidis abingdonii. Next base: position 150,076,140 of record NC_133771.1, read on the forward strand.
AATGGTGCAACTCACATAGCAATGTTATTCACATGCATAAGTGTTTGTAAGATTGGGGCTTAAATTAATAAATAGGGAATCACAGCAAGTGAGCGGCAGTAGTTGTTCCCTACATGATGAACTATAGTGCCAGATATTTTCCCCCCCATCTTCATCACATTTGTTGTCTATTTTATGTTGAAGATTATTTTAATTAGTCTACTTTTCAGTATATAGATCCATCTTTGTGTAGGTCAGCAGAAGTGTCACTATTCTTTAGTTTCACTTTATTTTAATTATTATTCATAGATTCATAGATTCATAGACTCTAGGACTGGAAGGGACCTTGAGAGGTCATCAAGTCCAGTCCCCTGCCCTTATGGCAGGACCAAATACTGTCTAGACAATCCCTGATAGACATTTTTCTAACCTATTCTTAAATATCTCCAGAGATGGAGATTCCACAACCTCTCTAGGCAATTTATTCCAGTGTTTAACTACCCTGACAGTTAGGAACTTTTTCCTAATGTCCAACCTAAACCTCCCTTGCTGCAGTTTAAGCCCATTG
>NC_133771.1:150077657-150106585 GCF_003597395.2 Chelonoidis abingdonii
CTTCCCATAAGCATTCACTTTGTTAGACATTCCTTCAGACTTCTCAGTGAAGACCGAAACAAAGAAGTCATTAAGCATCTCTGCCATTTCCAAGTTCCCTGTTACTGTTCCTCCCTCCTCACTGAGCAGTGGGCCTACCCTGTCCCTGGTCTTCCTCTTGCTTCTAATGTATTGATCAAAAGTCTTCTTGTTTCTCTTTATTCCCATAGCTAGTTTGAGTTCATTTTGTGCCTTTGCCTTTCTAATCTTGCCCCTGCATTCCTGTGTTGTTTGCCTATATTCATCCTTTGTAATCTGACCTAGCTTCCATTTTTTATATGACTCCTTTTTATTTTGTAGGTCATGCAAGTTCTCGTGGTTAAGCCAAGGTGGTCTTTTGCCACATTTTCTATCTTTCCTACCCATCGGAATAGCTTGCTTTGGGGCCCTTAATAGTGTCCCTTTGAAAAACTGCCAACTCTACTCAGTTGTTTTTCCCCTCATTCTTGATTCCTATGGGACCTTACCTATCACGTCTCTGAGCTTACCAAAATCCACCTTCCTGAAATCCATTGTCTCTATTTTGCTGTACTCCCTTCTACCCTTCCTTAGAATAGCAAACTCTATGATTTCATGATCACTTTCACCCAAGCTTCATTCTACTTTCAAATTCTCAACGAGTTCCTCCCTATTTGTTAAAATCAAGTCTAGAACAGTTTCCCCCCAGTAGCTTTTTCAACCTTCTGAAATAAAAAGTTGTCTGCAATCCAGTCCAGGAACTTATTGGATAGTCTGTGCCCCGCGGTGTTATTTTCCCACCATATATCTGGATAGTTGAAGTCCCCCATCACCACCAAATCTTGGGCTTTGGATGATTTTGTTAGTTGTTTAAAAAAAGCCTCATCCACCTCTTCCACCTGGTTAGGTGGCCTGTAGTAGACTCCTAGCACGACATGTTGTATCAGTGTAGCTCACTTCACTGTGAAGCACCCGTGGGTGTTGGATCTGTCAGAGCAAATGGCCAGGTTCTTTCTCTTAGATCTGTGCAACTGTGTTGAGTTTCATACCTCTAATGCCAATATTTAGGAAAAAAATATTTAGGGACTTTCAAGCCAGCAAACTCATCAATACTGCTAAGAACCTGATATATGGACTTTGAAATCTTTGTATGTATGTGATTGCTTTACCATGTAACATCTCTCTTCTTGTTCTTTTTTTCCCTTAAAATAAACGTAGAAACTAAAGGATTGGTTGGCAGCGTGGTATTTGGGTAAACTCCAAGCCTATAACATGGCTGACCCTTTGGGGTCAGAAGAACATTTTGTGTATGTAAGCAGAGTTTTTTAAATAACTTCTCACTGCACTGGATCCATGTGCTGTCTGGGAGCCAGAGGACTGGAATGCAATAAAGGGAGCTGTGTGATTTCTTTTTTGCTTCTTGATACCAGTGTAGGGCATCAGAAGCACAGTTTGTGACTGTTTGGGGAGTTTAACTTCAGTGTTATCCACTAGTCTTGAGAGTATCTGCTCTCCCTTTTGCAGCCTGCCTTAACCTTGGCATTTCCAGTGAGGGCTGCCCCAGGCATCCCCGGTCACATTGGAGATTATCATATTTGGCAGATTATAACATTTTTGCAGATATCTTACACGGCCTATCTGGCATAACTCATTGCATTTTTACAATATTAATATTCATAATATCTTCAACTGTCCCCCAGATTCCATATAGCAAAATAAATAGTAACAAAGAATCTGGACACCACATCAATATAAAATGTCCTTTATCTTTCACAGTCCCTCATCCACCATACCCCCTTTGGTGCTGATGACATCACGAGGTTCATCAAAGATGTGTCCATGGTTGCAGAGTAGGGTATAAAGTGATGATAGCTCACAAAGCCTAGGAATACCCACTCTTTTCTTGGGTGTGGGGTCTGGGTTTTCTTCAGGGCCACTGTCTGTCCTGGAGAGGCTGGATTTGGCCATTCCCCATGAGATATTTGAGATATCTAGTTTCTTGCATGCCAAATTTGAAATGTTTTGAATTTGCTATGGTTCCAGCCTCCTCCAGTGACTGTGTTAGAGATGCTACATGGACTAAGTGTGACTGCCAGATAACCACATTATTGGATACACCTCTGCAAACTGGCAATGAAGTATGTGGTCCATGACATGCTGGAAGGTGGCCAGAGCCCTATGCAAACCAAAGGATGTGATAGTGAATTATAAAAACCCAGGGGAATGGTGAACACTGTCTTTGCATAAGGGGTAGTTGCCAATAACCTTTTGTCAAGTCTAAGGCTGTGATATACCTGGCCTTCCCTAGACAGTCGAGCTGCTCTTCTATATGCGACATGGGATAGGCATTGAACTGTGAGACAGCATTTAGCTTTCAGGAGATCACACAGAACCAAATAGTGTTGTCTGGCTTAAGTACTAGAACCACTGTAGATCAGGCTTGACATAAGTAATTGAACATGGGCGAGGCCTGATTTCTTGGGAGACAGGATTAGGGAGATTAAGTGGAAAGTAGGCTGGAAACAGAATGTCTGTACTAGCTAAGATAAGGGGAAATGCACAGGGAACTATTTATAATGGACAAGATAAGCCTGGAAGTAAGGAATATGTTGTGCATGGAGCTCCTACAAAGCAACTAATCCAATCTTAACATTTGATGCAATGTATAGTAATGCAATGTAATATGTAAATATATATAAAGGAAGAGATTTTCTGTGTAATTATGGATATGTGGTATGCTCTATACTGGGAGTAGTCAATTATGTTTTGTCAAGGTCCAAATTTTTTGGCCAAGGTATAGTCAAGGTCCAGACTCCAGAGAAAAAAAATTAAAAAATAATTACAATAATAATAATAATAATAATAATAATAATAATAATAATAATATAATAAGTACATACAAATATTTTGAGGTCTATTCAAAAGTGTCTGGCAGTCCGGATTTGGCCTACAGTCTGCTACTGAGTACCCCTATACTCACCTGCTATGATTGAGACTGATTAGCTTGGTGTAGCTTTGCTGTATGCCAAATAAAGGAACCTAAGTGACAAGACTGGAATTGAACTAAGTTCTTGGGGAACCAAATGGATAAGGTCTTGGGAGAACCCTCACATAGTGGTGCCATAACCTAGGAGCCACTCATCTGGAACAGGCTAAGTAACCTCAGTGACGAGCTCAGACTAAACCCAGGATCCACTTGTCTGAAGACGTTTAAGTCTACATCACTTAGTGTGGGATTCACTACCTAACATTAATGCAAATAGCATTGGAAGAGTTTAAGGGCTGAAGTATAAGAAAGTTAGTGCCATGCTGTAGAAGTGGGTTAAATCTAAGGAGAGACTCTATGGACTCCCCAGAAAAGTATTAAGGGGAGATGGAGACCAGATTTAAAAAAAAAACATAAAACCTCCAGAAAGTGGGAGTTAATGTAAACAAAATGCTTGGCAGAGCACGGCAAAGGTCCATTGAATGCCATAAATAAATAAATTACTGGCAAAGCACAGCAAACATCTGTTAAATGCCACTGAATTTTCAAAAAATAGAGCCTATTGGCAGTCAGGGAAAAAATTGTATCTAGGTTTTGTTTGCTTGTTTATTTTTTTCCCGAGGCAAAAAAAGGCTAAATCAAGGCAGCAGTTTTATAGGAATTATTTCTGGTGGCTAAAACATTACAAATAAAATGTGCTACCTTGAGGAATGAATGCAAAAAAGCATAAAAACCAAATCAAAGTTATCAAAAAATAACCCACAAATGAAATAAAATAATTCCTGAAAGGTCAAGAAGAAAACAATGTCTGTTACCTATTTGAATAAAGTCAGAGTAAAAAGCAGCCATCCTTCAAGGACTATAGTCAATGAATACACCTTTGCAGGCAAAGTATACAAAGTTAAAAAATGAGTGGGAAAAAAAAAACCTTAGTGCTGCCAAGAAAAATTCAGCTAAAATGTGTTTGTGACATTGCACTCTATATGATTTTATGGAATATGCTTCATGCAAAAGGTCTCTTGTAAGGTATCATTAGAAAGCTTATAATCTATTGAAGGTGGTCATCCAGTTTGTATAAATGTAACATTCTTGTATCTGAAACTAAAAATATGAAACATAACTCTGAGGTCCTATTGTAATTATGCAAAGTGTGGGCCATTAATGGTGGCTTGGAATCTTGATGGCTCCCATTGACCAGGTCAATTGGTTGTAAATGGCTCTGTTAACTTGTAAGTCTCCCTGTCTACCTGTGTGCTGGCAAGAGGGTAATGAAGTCTTACAGTGACATGCAATCATGTCTCCTGAACTGGAATCCATCTTAAACATGGTGCTTTTCCATTTATTAGGAGGGGTGGGAACCAAGAGAGGTACAAGGGATTCCTGTCTTGTGCAAAAATATATATAAAGGGGTGGAACAGAACAAAGGGGATGGCAGTCATGAGAAATCCCGTAGGTACCACCTGAGTTGGAACAAGAACTGTACCACAGGAAAGGATTGGACCCAGACTAGGAGAAAGTCTAGTCTGTAAAAGAGGCTTGGAACATCTCTAAGGGTAAGATTTACCTGCATTTACTTTCCTACTGTATTAGGCATGGACTTGCATGTTTTATTTTATTTTGTTTGGTAATTTACTTTGTTCTGTTATTATTTGGGACCACTTAAATCCTGCTTATTGTATTTAATAAAATCACTTTTTATTTATTAATTAACCCAGGTTAGTATTAATTCTGGGGGGGAGGGAGGGAACAGCGGTGCATCTCTCTCTATCAGTGTTATAGAGGGTGAACAATTTATGAATTTACCTTGTATATGTTTTATATTGGGTAAAATGGATTTATTTGGGGTTTGGACCCCATTGGGAACTGGGTATCTGAATGCTGGAGACAGGAGCACTTCTTATGCTGTTTTCAGTTAAGCCTGCAGCTTTTGGGGGATGTGGTTCAGACCTGAGTCTGTGTTTGTGGCAGGCTAGCATGTCTGGCACAACCAGGCAGGGCACTGAAGTCCCAAGCTGGCAAGGAAAACAGACTCAGAGGTAGTCTCAGCACATTAGGTGGCAGTTCCCAAAGGGGTTTCTGTGATCCAACCCATCACAATGTTATACTGAAAAAGAAAATAGAAAAGTTATGATGTCAGAATTTATTAAGTTTGTACAGTTTTAGGAAGTGTTTTATTAAACAATGAAAAGTTGACATAAATAATTTTTTTTAGAATGTATGCACAGTTACAAAGGGCTTTTTCACAAATTAACACTGCAGAGCTCGTAGATAGTTGGGAGGGTAGTGAAAGTGTTAAACAAAAAAACCAACCACAAGACTGACTTTTGGATTCCTTAATGATGCTGAGTTCTAGCATTGCCTGAACCTTGTTCTTCATGGCTCCATTGAATTTCTCAGGGATTCAATAGGTCTTATGTTCAGGCTTTGTTCCTATCTTTGTCTGAATCTGGTGTGCCAGGAAGTGTGCTCTACCTGGCTGAGAGGAGAACACATTGCCATAGTGCTCTAAGAGATTCCCGGCTTGCCAATATAAACCTGGGGCAACAACTGCTGCTAATGGAACATCAGTGGGACCTGCTTAAGCCTGTGCATGCAGCCCCAGATAGTCAGATATCCCTGGGATTTTTGGGGTCGACCATGGTTTCAACAGATTCACATGATAAATCTGTCTCTCTTTTTCCTTATCTGGACAATGCTTTTCCTAGTCCACCTCCCCAGTCTATCAGATGACCTCATATAGGCACAGCCATTTTCTCTCTGAGCTGGAGAGTAACAGCAAGACCCAGTCCCCATGCTAATAAACACTTTCTTCAGCTCATGTATTCTAACACCAGCCCTAAGTTTGCTGGATTCCCAATAGATTTTCCCTGGCAAATCATCCCACAAAGTCCAGCTGTTTCTGCATTTATATGGCATGTAGTACTTTTTGGGAGCGCGATAGTTGATCTTCCCAAGTTTCCCTAAGGAGATGTTGGATTCTCCGGGCCTTTCATCCATAAAATAAATGGAAGAGTGAAAAAACCATTCATGCATGCAGCATTTTCTGCACTGCAAAAACATGATATCACAAAATCTGGCTCCACTTTTGAGGATCCACTTTTCAATTTTTTTTTTTTTTTTAGCGTGCTCTCTAGTGTTTGCTTAAAGCTTTCTACTAACTGTTCTGTCTGAGTGGAGATAGACCAAGATTCAGAGGGGTTTGACTTTGAAGAGTTCCCAAACCTCCCACACTAACTGGAGGTTAGTGAAGTTCATTCTCTGGTCAGTAAGGACCTGTGGGCCACCTACATGGGAAAAGATTTTCACTACCTCCTTTGCTACCGTTTGGACTGTCATGGGACACATGGGAATAACCTCCAGGTATCAAGTGCCATTACTGACTACAAGTAATAAATGTATGCTAGTGTCCCCTGGTACTTTTTTCCAGGGGTCCTATGATACCAATCCTTACCCTTCCAAAGAGTTTATTTACCAGGGTGAGGGAACCAGGGGGCTGTGCCAACCTTTTTGATGCTACTTGCTGGCGTTCAGGGCAGATTGTACAAAACTTAGCTCCCTATTTGTGGATCCTCACCCAACAGAACTGGGCCAGCAAATGTTCCAAGATTTTTTCCCTGCCTAGGTGGCCAGAGGAGGGTATAGTATGGGCAAGTCATAAGACTTGCCTCCTGGTTATTTGTCAGACTAAGAGCTGATAACATAGCTCTCCTCTCTTTGAGTCCTGTCCTACCTGATGGAGCCAGTTATTTTTGAACTCAAAGAGGGGAAACTGGGCAGCCTGGATTTCATGAATAACAATCTCAGTGGCTATCACTACGTGCATGTAATGTTCTCTCAGAGTGTTGTCCTCCCCCTGTCGGATCACAGGAGCTTGTCAATTGTGTCAGGGCCGGATTGGATAGAAAGTCGTTTTAGGGAGGCTCCTGCTGGGTGTGAAAAGGTTCGCCAGTTTCCTTCTGGGCATGAAAAGTTTCCTCAGTTTCAGTCACCCCATTAAGATTGCACTGCAGCCAGGCCTTTCCATCTTCATAACATTGTTTCTAGCCTCAAAGAATGCTGATCTCTTGTGCTTAACTCCCAGCTTAGATCAAATCTGTCTAGCTTTTCCATCTACACGGTCATGCTCCTACATTAAACAGTATTGTGCATTTTACTGCAGTATTTTGTAACCAGTATGTCTGTACAATTTTTTGTTTTACTTACTGTATCTCCTGAATTCTTCTTCCTTTGCTTAAGTCATTTGATTTTTCACTGTATTTCTTTGTCTGACTTCTCCTTCTTGTAATATTATTTTCTTTGTGATGAACTTCTCCTTCCTTCTTCTGCCAAAACTTCTCTCCTCCTTTTCTCCCATTCTTTCTCTTCCCCCTCTTTATTCATGCTCTTTCTCTATCCATTTCCATTTTCCACATTCCATCTTTCCTCATTCACCCTCAGGTGGCCTTGTATTCTTCCCTTTAATCTTCCTAAATTCATTCCTCCTAATTTACTATGGAGTGTCAGGAAGGGAGAGGGAGCTAGCAAGTGTTAAGAACTGCTTAGGAAGACATTTGTAGTACGCAACAATGACATTATTGAACCTATACACTTTTGAACAGTGCCCCTTTTGTTGTCCCTTTTTTCCAACAACTGTGTGCTTGTTTTCACACCAGTGTCACTTCCCTGCTGCACAGTAGCAGAATTCTAGAGTTTTGCAGGTTGGCTTCTTATGAAGATGAAATCAATGATATGGAACCTGAATATTTCCAGAGTATACCTTGTTTTAGTTACACACCCACACACTGTTCCAGAGGTGGTCAAACAGCATCAGGGCTATTCTTTCAAGAATCTCAGCCCAACGCTATTGCCAAGTTCCCAGGGAACAAGTCTCCCTTGAGAATTGATTTTAGTTAGCAAAGCCACTTCTCACACAGATCACTGAACCAAGAATCTTGCTTAGCAAAACAATATAACATGTCTTCCCAAAAGTGATTTTTGTGGTTCAGAAAAAAACATGGCAGACTGTATTACAACCATAGCGATGCCAGTAATAACAATATTTTTGTGTGCCAATGGATTGACTAGTCACATACATACACATTTACATTTTTAATATAGAATTCTCATAACAATAGGTTCATTTTGATGCCGTAGAGCTCTCTTCCCCTTGAAGAGAAGGGGGATCTTGGGAAAGATCTTGTGATGGGGTGTACCAAGCCTACACTGGGCCAAAAGGGATAATGAGAGCCTGTGGGCTCAATCAGCATTGTCTTGCTAAACCTTCATTAGGTGTCAAGCCTGGAGAGAAGAGTTAAAATGGCTGAACCTAGCTCAGTTAGGCGCTGAATATGAAGAACAGATCACTGGCTCTCATTTAGTGAGAGAAGCTGGGCTGGCGCCAGGAGCTGAGTTGGACAGCTGGCAGACAGAGCCTCACTGAAGGAAGGTAGGCCTGTTACAGGAAACCTAAAGTATTTGAGAAGGAAGCAGGAGGAATTGAATCTGCCCAGGATTCTCTGCACTGATGGAGGATCCTTCAGAGAACAGGAAGACTCCTGATGAGTCAGGGATTGTCCTGCCAAGTGAATGGAGAAAACTCACCTATAGCAAAAGCAGGGCCATCTCTAGGGGTTGGTGAGCAGGGCAGTCACTGTGGGCACCAACTTCCAAAAGGCACTGTACTACTTGCCTTTTTCTTTTTCTTTCTCAGCTCGCTTATGGGCTGACTTTTTTTATTTCCAGTCAGCTGTTCTGTGTGTCGGGGGAGTGGAGGGGTGGAATGGACCTGAAAATAGACAAAAAACTTATGGCCATCCCTGAGTGGAACTAGCTGGCTAGCAGAAAGTGCTGGGAAGATCTGCAGTGAGCCTGTAGAAGAGGCTTAGGAAGAGAGGAGCTGATATATTGTGGGCTTGGGAAGAGGCTGTGGCAAAGGCCCAGAACAGGGCAAGGTAGGAAGTAGTATAGGAAGACAACAAGGAGTCTGTGTAGTCAGGCTCACTGCTTATTAAATGGTCCCTGGACCAGAAATTCAGTGGAAGGGGAGGCCCCGGATTTGTCTACCTGCCCTCTGAGGAAGGTGAAGCCAAACCCCTCCTACCCCCACCCCCCAACCAGGGGAAAGTACTAGTGAAAGCCCCTGACACTAGGGTTAAAGACCAGTGAATCTGGAGTTAAAACTAAAGCTCAATGTGAGGGAAATGACCAATTCTTTGTTAGACTATTGGTTGACCCAGGAAGACATGGACTATATGTGACCTGGCCAGCGATGTGAGTCACAAGAAGGGAGGCCACCATAGGAATGGAATGATTATCCACAGGGGGGTGCTAGTGCAGAAAGAGCTGATATGCCACACCCAGCCACAAGGGGCACACCGGCAGCGAGTCCACTCTTCTGTAGGTCTCTTTCTGTACCTGCTGCCTTTGGAGATGGGCAGGCAGCTAAGTGTCTCTAGAAAGAGATGGGACAGCTCTTCTTCTCCCAGGAACCTGCTGTTCACTTCTGTAGAGGTTCTTGTACCTTGCTCATCACTGTAGTATCTATAATGCATTCCAATAGTGCATTAAATGACATGAATCACATGTCACATGTTTGTTCTCTCCTCCTATGTAACTGAAGTTGACTTAACTTAGGTCGACTTGCAGCAGTGTCTACACCACATTATGTTGAAGGGAGATGCTCTCCTGTCAACATAGCTTCCACCTCTTGGGGGAGGTGGAGTACAGACATTGTCAGGAGACCGCTGTCCATCAATTTAGTGTGTTTTCCTCAGACCCGTTAAATCAACATCGCTGCATCAATCACAGCAGTGCTGATTTAGCCAGTAGTATAGACATGGCCTTAGAGAAGACAAGCTCAAAGAAATGTGCTTTGCACTAAGAATGGAAGATGGTGATGGCTGTAGTGGCCTTTAGTTTTTGGGGACGTTCATTCCATAGTCTGTCTCTCCCACATAGACAAACTTTAATTTTGTTTTATAATGCTGTTGCTGGTGTAAGGAAGCCTGGTACCTGCTCCCCTCTGCTTCCACTTCAGATTCTTTGGCCCAGTTGAGAGAAAGGAAAAGGAATGGGTGCTTTCCCATAGGGAAGGGGAGCAACTGTGGTCTCTCCCACTCTTTCTTATATTAACCCCATCTCAGAACACTAATCCTGCCATCTTGCTACATCAGATGCTTCCACCCATAGTCATGGATTTTGCATTAAAAAACATTTAGCAGCAATGAGGACTGATTTCAACAGTTTACTTGGAGTTTGAAGTAAGACTGCTCACCATTTCTTTCACAGCTTGATATAAGACTGACTTGAAGAAAAAAAGGGTCAAATCTCAATTAGTTCTCTTAAAAATAGGCTGTATATCCTGAGCATTTAGAAAACATGCTGAAAACTGGATACAGTCCTAAATTGCTGTGCCATTTGTGAATCCCAGCCATTGTAATTCTGAGCACTGCAGGAACATGCAGTGCAGCAACCTCTACTGCATACTTATCATATGCTGCCTCTGTCACATCTGCTAAAAATGCTGGGGTAGTGTCAGTGACCAGGACATGGGCAGTCATGTTTAGCAGTTAGAGCCAGGGTCACAAGTCAGGAATCAGGGCCAAGCATCAGGACCAGGTTGCCAGGAATGAGGCCAGGCTGGAGTGAAGCCAGGTTCAGGAGCTATCACAACCACAGACAAATACTCTAAGCCACTGCTGACCTGCTAATGGGCTTAAGAGCTGCTCTGTGGACTCTTCCATTCAACTATACTATTCTACAGGCCAGCTGCACTCATTAGGGTGCACAAGGACTAGTTCTGCTGCAGGCCCTGATTCAGGCCCTCAAGGGCACCTCTTACAGGCCTTGGGTCCTGGTTTCTTTGGATACTTCTAATGGAACTCCTGCAAAAGGTCTGAGGTGTGGGTGTTCTCTGCCAGTTTCCAAAACCACACATCCAGATCATAGACTTCCCAGTCAACCAGGTACTACAGCCTTCCTCTAACTCGCCAACAGTTGAGGAGTCAGTGGACTAAGTACTCCTCCAGCCTGAGGACTGTTTTGAGTTGCAGTGGCAGGAGGGAGCAGTTTTGGTATAGGATCTCGGGGGAGGGCTTTAAAAGTGGGAAGTAAAAGTCAGGGTAGATCTTCAAGGAATCTGGCAGCTATAACCTGAAAGCCACAGGGTTCACCCAGTCTACAGTCTCAAAGGGGCCCAAGTAGTGGTAGTTTAGTTGGTGGATGGAACTCAATTTAAAGTTCTGGGCACAGAGTCACACTTTGTCCCCTATGGCCAAATTGGGGGAAGCGTGACAGTCTTGGTTAGCATGGTGTTTATGGGCTTCTTTGAGGGACTGCAAGTGTTCCTTGAGCCTCCTGTGCACCCGGGTAGATGCACAAGATTCTCCTCTCACTCATCCCACTTTTACACTGGTGAAATTCTAGTGACTCTAGTGTAGTTAGTTACTCCTGATTTACGTTGGCATAAATAAAAAGTGAACCATTCCTCCTTGAACTTTTATTTTCACAGGGACTCAGCCAAAATGACTTCAAGGTGAAACTTGGCATACAAACCTTCAGCCAAACTATGTTTAGCTGCTTTTTACTTTACCAAAAAGAAAAGCACAAGATCATTAGCTCACCATATTGATAAATTTTACGGGTCTGTTCCTTAACTAAATCTTCTTTCATATTAAAATGTCCAGTTCATTAGTCCAGTGTTTGGACTTTAAAAATACAATTCAATATACACAAAGGACTTTTTATTTTTTACATGTCTGTGCACTTCCTGCTTATGTCAAATGGAAATGGATGAACCAAAATAGTGCAGAAAGAGCTATTCTTGCTATTAAACTAAGGACCTGAACCAAAGCCCATCAAAATCAATGGAAAGACTCCCATTGACTACAGTGGGCTTTGATTCAGACCCTAAAGGAAATCAGGAGTACTGGAAATCTCACAAAGTTTGTTCTTATCTAAAGCACTTTGGACCAAGTCCTTTTCTGAACTACAGAGGTTTAGGTAAGTATCCTAATACTGTATGCTTATTAGATCTGGAGCACTGAACCTCTTGAGATAAGTTAATTAAAGTGCATTAAACAATTTGAGTTCCGTCAACATCATACTTTACATTCAGAAGTGCCAAAGTATTGATATTTTCCTATCATACTTGCTTTTCATAAAGATTTAATGTGGAGGTTGCTGTGATAGATTGCTGATGCATCACCTTGATAGAGTACATTCTGTTTATTGTAAGAGCTCTGAGCTGCACTGTGAGAATGCACATTAAAAATAATACATGCCCATGAGCATACTTCACAGAACGGATCCCTGTTCTAGAAACTATACAGTGCATGCTGTGAATGTGTATTAAGAATAATGCCTGCAATTCAGCTGAGACTAATGGGTCCACCAACATGGTATCGGAACTGATAGGAGCTATGAAGTGCAAAATATATGATAGCATGTTTGATCATTTTCCCTCTTCTTTTCCACACCGCCACTGAAAAGAAGCAAATACCAAATATGAATTTGTCATAGCAGTGTGAGAAGGTGCTTTGCGTATCTTAGTTATTCAAATAGTGGGTGTTATGCAGGTTAATCCTGCAAGCTACAACTTTCAGTGACTTCAGGGGAAATCACAGAATTAGGCCTCAAATAAGCAATCCCCTCTGCAATTGTTAGTATTGAGAAATAGTCATAATTCAGAGCTGGTTTCTGCTTTTTCCATATCTTTAACCATTTAAAAAAATTAAATTAAAATTTAACTCAATCTTCTTTCTGTTTGCTTCTGCTTCTCCTGGCAGAGGTCAGCACCTCCACAGGTAGACCAGACTCACAGCTTGAGAGACACTGAATATAATGGAGTGTATTCTGAATATAAATTAAGAGTAACTGCTTTCAGTCTTTTTGAGTTCCATGCTACATACATGTATACTATATTTTTCATCCCCCTATTCAAAATATGAACACAAAGCTAAGGAATCTAACTATAGGGCCTGGAAATTGATGCAGAATTTAGCATCCATTGGAGATGGTGGTGACTGCTGTAGAAAGCTTCCATTTGATCCAACTACTTCTTGAAACAGAAGTATCTTTAGGCAGCGCTTACAGTGGGTGGCTTGGGTAGGAGGGCCAAGAGAGGGAAGGGTTGCAGTGGGTCACAGACCCAACAAAAAATAAAATAAAAATCAAGCGGGGTTGCGGAGATTATGTTGTGATAATTGGATCTACAGATTTACCCTAATTGTGAGCTTAACTGTAAGGAGTATGTGAAAGTTCGTAATATGTCACATTAACCCATAATAACACATGTTGATGGGAAAAAGTATGAAAGGGAGACAGACTGAATCAGTACAAACAAAAAGGCCTGCTGGTACCACTCAAGGACTGTATTGTTAAGATCATATCTGCTAAAGATGAGAAGTATGGAACCAGAAATCCGTGAACCACAACTGGCATGTTGGAAACTAGACCTAGCTAGAGGACACAATAATGAGAGGACAGGCTATTCTTCCCACCACTGCCTCTGTGGGACTTTAAAAAGAGACTTTGGGGAGGAAAAACTGGCCACTGAAGAGATCTTCTCTATCGTGGCTACCACCCCCACTATCTCCTGGGCCTCCAGGCCTTTGTCCTAATGCTGAGAGTTGTCCTGACCAGAGCCAGCCAGAAAGAGGGACCCAGATGATATCAGCACCTCTACTGGGTCCAGCTGAATCCCAAACACCACCTGGGATGAAATGGATTTAACAACAACAGCTCCAACCCATCTCAGCTAACTCCTCTTTTCCCCAGAGCCCAATTATCATCATCTTTGGTACCATCTAATCCAGTGGCTCTTAACCTTTCCAGACTACTGTACCCCTTTCAGGAGTCTGATTTGTCTTGCATACCACAAGTTTTACCTCACTTAAAAATTACTTGCTTACAAAATCAGACACAAAAATACAAAAGTGTCACAGCACACTCTTACTGAAAAATTGCTTACTTTCCAATTTGTGCTACATAATTACAAAATACATCAATTGGAATATAAATCTTGTCCTTACATTTCAGTGTATAGTCTATAGATCAATACAAACAAGTCATTGGCTATATGCAATTTTAGTTTGTCCTTACTTCGCTAGTGCATTTTATGCAGCCTGTTGCAAATCTAGGCAAATATCTAAATGAGTTGGTGTACCATCTGGAAGAGCTCTGATTACCTGCAGGGGTACAGGTACCCCTGCTTGAGAACCACTGATCTAAGAGACTATCAGAAAAGGGGGCTTTTTCTTCTAAAACTCATTCCAGCTAAAGGTAAAGGGAACAAGGGATGTTATTAAAATGAAAGCCTTACTTAAAACGTTATATTTCAAATGCTTTAATTGTTTTTCCTTCTTTTTCTGTATCTTTAATAAAAGGTTAAAAGAATGTTTAACGGTGAGTTTGCCATGGCACTAAGCAGACTGAAGTCTCTATATACCAAACCTCAAATCTTGTTTAACACTGTTTAATGTTGAACAGTGACTGCGTTGTGTTAACACAGTTGGCCCATATATTCCATCTAAATACAAGAGGACGCACTTTAAGCAGTGCTTTACCAAAGCTGCTGCTTCCAGATTATGGTAGGCCCCCCACTTTTTCAGGCTACATTAAAGGGTGCTGCCAGTGTACCTATATCCCTTAAAGACAGTGGGCTGTTCATCAAGCGATGGTGGCATTTCAGTTACTGAGTAGATGATAAGCTCTTTCATAAGGAACAAACCAGTTGCCCAATGTACCTCTAGAAGAAACAAAATATTCAAGGACGGGCTGCTGGTGGTCTGTTCCCTGAACATTTTAGGTAACATTAGGACACTGAAATCACAATTTCCTGCCACAGAATCTGCACCTATGCAAAGAAATAAAAGGGAGTAAGGACTCCACTGCCTGTATACCACTATGTGGACCTATCCAGACCTTACATATGGACAGGATCCTGAAGTGGGTGGGAAAGGGCCTCACTCTCTGACCAGAGTAGTCAGGCCATTGTGCCAGGAGGAGACAGTCTCTGGGTGGTGCGTAAGGGAGGCTGGGGGTGGCTAAGATTCCCCAAACCTCATGCCATCAGGGCAGGGGGGAGTGCCGGATTACTGCACGGACCCCACAGGGCCCAGGCCGGGGGGCCATGGCCAATTTGGGGGCCCCTGGAAAAATCTCCTCTGCCATGGTGCTGGGGCCATGGCAGGGTCACAGAGCTTTTCCAGTCTTGGGGCCACAGTGGGGGTGAGGAGAGATGAAAAGGAGGGAGTGGGGGCAGGGCCTCAGGGAAAGAGGAGGAGTGAGGACAGAACAGGGGTGGGTCTTCAGGGGAAGGAGCGGAATGGGGTGGGGCCAAGGAGCTGAGAGCTTGATCCTGGCTGGCACTGAGCTCGCAGCTCCTCTCCGTGGCCCTGATGGAGCTCTCACACCACCATCACCTGCCACGTCAGCCAGGGCCATGGGGCGAGGGGCTGAGTTATCAGTCCCCCTCCTCCCCGCTGCCCCAGGGGCAGGGGGCTAGCTTCTCCAGGGGGAAGCTTCACCCACCACCCATGAAGTAGTAATTTATTGCTGGTATGGCCCAGCAGCACATTCCAACCCTCCAGGGAAAAGGAGGAAGCAAGAAGGGAATTGCAACTAGAGCTGGCTGGAAATTGTTTGAACATGATCAGCTGGCCACAGTACATCTTGCTGTAGTTCAATACTCATTTTACAGCTAGAGTGCAGATTCATTAACTTTCAAATCACTTGGCCATTTGGCTGATGGAATTCTTTTCTGACACGCACATTTTTCTTAGTAATATTTTGTATATTAGTATATTTTTGATCATCAGATCAGGTACAGTAGATTGTGCCATACTATTTATTTATCTTATTCTGAAGGACAGAGCCGGCCTGACCCTTGAAAATATTTCCTTGGTGTTATATAGCAGTTAATGCTCTGTACTTTAAAAAATCTCTTCCAGTCATGTAACACAAATTATTTAGACATTCAATAATCTATTCCTCTAGCAAAGTCCTTTTCTATTATTTCCTTATGTGCGAGTTTGATCTAATAACCACAGGAGAACTATTATCCCCAGCCTGCAGAGTATTTGCAGATAAGGAACACATGACTTTTGCTTCTGCTGTTTTATCTTCCCTTTTTCCTTCTTTTCTCTTAAGCATCCATTGTGCAAAAGCAAGTTTTCCCGATAGTGTATTTTACCATGCAGAACCTGAACAACAGAATCAAGCTACTTGAATAGTTTCCAAATTTGGATCCCAAAGTGTGAATATTTACTGTCGCAGTCTGCCCAAACATTATTATTCATGAGACTTCCTGCCTTGAAACTATTTTGCCATGTGTTTTCTGACATGCCACTAGAAAGTTGGGCCCCATGCTCTCCTTCATATCCATATCCATGCTCTCCATTCCCCTCAGCCATCCCCTCAGCCTGTTTGAGGGCATTGCAGCAATCCGTGCTCCATGGAGTTGGAGAGGCTAATGAAAAGGCAGGGCAGAAAAGCCGGCTGGACTGCTTTGGGATATTTTCCTCATAAAAATCCACAGAGAGAAATAGCCTAAGCTTCTAAGTCTGATGCTTTCTCATCCATGCGGTATAATCCACCTGATATTTGCTGTAGTTTCAGAAATGTACAAAGGAACTATGATTCTGATCCTGTTTCCAGCAAAATCAACGGGCATTCCAGTATTGATTTCTACAAAATAGTTTCCCTCATTGGTCCCAGTCATGCCATCTTTGCTCATTCCACAATCAGTGAACTTGAAGTGTTGAAGGAATGCAAAATCAGGACTATTATTTAGGGAATAAGAGTATGATCTAATTCAGAAATCATAATTTGTTTTTAGAAATTAATATGGCCCCAATATGTTTGTAAAGCTAAACTGGATCATAGTGTTATTTTGTAATATGAGAAGTGCAACATTAAAACCATTGGCTTTCAGCAATTCTGGGTCTGATTCTGATCCATTTTGCATGAATGTGTAACTTCAGTTTCTTTACAACTACTCTTGATGTACACCAGCACACACAAGAGCAAAACTGGGCCTTTTGAAATATTGAAGGGAACATATTTTGTTTAAGTAGAAGCACATTTTTCTATAGTTTTAGCACATTTCTTAGTTATTGAAAAAATCATAAACCTCTACATTAAACGAACAGCTGGGTCTTTCCCAGTTCATCTCTCAGTACTTGATTCTGAGAAGCAGTAATATCCAAAACACAGGATTAAGATTTCCATGCACGATCAAGCAGCAGGTGAAGCTGGTCTGTCATGGAACACGTACTTATCCAAGCACAAATATCTCAAATAATAGAAAGACAATATAGTAGATGATTGGCTGGTACAATTGTTCTGTATACTTTCCCAGAAGCTTAGCTGGTATGAATTGACATCGTTCCATTTATTTCAATGGAGTTATGCTGATTTACCCCAGGAGAAAATCTGAAATGTTTTTAAAAGTTTACTTTGGCATGGAAACTTTCTTTTTAATTCATAATATAATATAATAATTTATATAATTAATGTAATTTTACTATTATATATATAAAGGCTAAATAAACAATGTTACCACTTCCTGTATTTTTTTTATTGTGGGTCTCACGCTATTTCTTAAAGCCTCAGCTCCCGGAGTCATATGGTGTAACATTTTCTAAAGTGCCTTTGTAATTTAGGAGCCTTTCAATGAGACTTAAGCTCCGAAAGGTAAAAGTGCCTATAGATATGTCTACTATTAAAATACTACACTGCTTAAGGGCTTCAGTGGAGACACTACGTACACTAAAGGGTGGGGGTTCTCTTGCGGGCATTGACAATTGACCTCTCCAAGAGATAGTAGCTAGTAGCAGACTAGCTAGCTACTAGAAGAATTCTTCTGTCAACCTAACGTTTCTACACCCACAGTTAGTTTGTTATAGCTACGTCTCTCGGGGATGTGGATTTTTCCCCACCCTTGAGAGAGGTAAGTTCCTAGTGCAGACAAGGCCTAAGTGATTTTGGAACCTGAGTCTCATTGGAAGACAATGGACTTTATGCTCCTAAGTCATTAGGTGCTTTGAAAATTTGGGAGTAAGGCCATGTCTATATTACAAAATTATGTCGACAAGTTACATCAGCACACAGCCACGGTTATTACATTGCTTGCGTGTGTGCATACTTTGCTCCTTGTGTCGGCAATGCGTGTCCTCACCAGGAAAACTTGTATCAATGCAGACAGCAGTGCACTGTGGGTAGGTATCCCACTGTGCAACTCACCACCATCCAGCGCAAGGTGTTTTGGGAAGTATTTGAAATGCCTGATGGGGCTGAAATGAGTCATGCAGGGGTGACTGGAAGCATGGGGTCAACTTTTCATAATGCAGTGTCCCATAATTTAATCTGTGTTCCATAATATTTTATGCCTTCTCTTCAAAATCCCTACAAACCAGCGTGTCCCTCCTCACTGTCCCCCATCTCTGAGAGAAGCATGGGACCTTCACAGCTCTGTCCTATTGTCATGAGCATTGTAAGCACAGGGTATATGATCCTGCAGTATTTGCAGAGCTGCAAGAGGAGCCGTAGGGAAAATGGTGAATCCTTGGAGGCTAGATTGCAGTGGAACATAGAAAGAAACAATTTAAGGTTCCTGGTGGCATTCATGGAGCACCTAGAGATGGCGGAGCACTGGTTCTGGGACCAAGAAACAAGCACTGATCGGTGGGATCACATTATCATGCAGGTTCAGAATGATGAGCAGTGGCTGCAGAACTTTCAGATGTGCAAGATATGAGCCTGCTGAGATTTTCAAATTGCCTAAGCAAAGCAATGGGGGTTAGGTGTATAACCTACTTAGGCACCTTTTGTAAATCCCTACATTTGTAAATCTGGCCCTAAGTTGCTTTTGAAAAGGGAACTTGGGCTCCTAAGTCACATTTGTGCTTTTGAAAATTTTACCCATGATAACTTGAGGAAAATCTGTCATGAGCTCCCCCTGCCTCCCCTCACCAGTTGGATTTCAGGTTGCCATGGGTGGCATACAGACAGGCCAGGGAAATGGAAAGGGAAAGAAAAAGTATTGTTTGCTTAGATGTAATACTGCCTGTAGTCAATTTTAGAAAAGACAAGCACTTTGGTGTGAGGGTTCAGCATTCATTAAAGGACTGCATGATTTAAAGGACTTGTCCACACAGGGAAATTGACCAGAATAGGTATTACAAAATAGCTGTCCATGTGGATATCCTATTCTGAAATAAAAGTGATTTTATTCTGAAATAGTTAGCTTCTCAGATAGCAAAGTGATTATTCTAGAATAGAATAGTGTCCACATGGCTAAATTATTCCAGACTAGCTACAATTGTCAATGTTCCCCATGTAGACAAGCCCACACCTCCTGATAGGACAATGTGAAGTAATATCCCCAAGGGAATCCTCCTACGGATTTCCCGCTAAAGAGGCCCTCCTACAGCTTTTAACATATGAGGGCACCATCTGGCCCACATTTCAGTAATGTAATAAATCAAATTCCACCTGCATCTGTCCAGGAAGTTGCAACTATATCTTTCAAATGCAGATTGCACCCTGGCTTTGTAATTTTGCGAATAAACTGCTGCAATGTACTTACATACATTCAGAGATTGCAGCTGCTACAGAATTGGCTGCACACTTGTTAAGTGGTGTTTCCAGCTGGACGCATACTACTACACTAGAGCTCTGGGATCTGCACTGGACACTTATGGGTTTCAGATGTTGGTTTTGAACTATAAATCTTGAGATGACTTGAGACTTGCCTATCCATCTTGCCTTTTATACTCCCACTTATTGCTTCACTTGTGATCAGCAAGGGCTTCCAAGCTGAGGTCCCATGAATTTAACAGAGACGATACTGCTAGCAGGGTGATCTCTGCAAAAGCCTTTGGCATTTATTCTGTTATGGTCAGAAAAAGCTCAGCTTTGTGATGCTTTAAGAACCCCATCTAGAAGGATGTACTTATACAGTTGTATTTTAGTTTATCAAAATTGGAGTGTATCTTCCTATTTTTGGGGTCAGATCCCATAAGACCCTGCAGGGGTACAGAGCATTTACCACCTCACATGAACCACACAGCAATGTGCAGTGTTGGGCCTGTTAGCTTTATTTCAGTAGAACAGGGTTTCTCAAACAGGGATCACAGCTTGTGCAGGGAAAGCCCCTGGTGGGCCGGGTCAGTGTGTTTACCTGCCCCGTCCGCAGGTCTGGCCGATCGCGACTCTCACTGGCCGTGGACTGCTGCTCCGGGCCAATGGGAGCTGCTGGAAGCGGAGTGAGCAGAGGGGCTTACTGGCTGCCACTTCCAGCAGCTCCCATTGGCCCAGAGCAGTGATCCACAGCCAGTGGGAGCCGCGATCGGCTGGACCTGTGGATGGGGCAGGTAAACACACAGGCCCAGCCTGCCAAGGGCTTTCGCTACACAAGCAGCGACCCTTGTTTGAAAAAAACCACTTTAACAAAGTTATTAGTGTCATGTCTATACACTTTTCCAACTACCAGAGTTTAGGCGGTCCACTGATGAGGGCTAGAAAACATTATGGAACAACATATATTGTTCCTTAGTTCAGGTTGCTGTTGAGTCTCCATTAGAAATCCAACTTTGCCTCTCCCTCTAAAATCCACATACATTGTCATATCAACTTCAAATTGGAAAATTAGATTAGGCTGCAAAGTCGAACTTATCTCCAAAACTTAAAGCAATTTGGACAACGAATTTTGAAATTAGTACCCACTAAAAGTAAGTGTTTATCTGAGTTTTAAAAGCTATTTCATTTTCACTTTATAGTTAATTAAATAGACAGAAAGAAAAATGGAGATAAAATTTAATTTACTATACTCCATAGCTCAGATCCCATGCTTGTGCCCAACATTTAATTGATAAAAGTCAAATTTCAAAAGTTATTAACTTTTGAATCTGGAACATTGCTACGGAATGTCAGCTTCAGCAAGCATAGTACAGCATGCCTGGGCCATGGCTAGGCAGAGTTGTGGCCTAATCTTCAGCCTGTCTAGACGCACATGTACACCTTTGAATGTAGATAGAACCTGTGTGAGCAGAAGAGCATTTAAGTCCTGGTACAAGCGCCACTGCACCTACATCAGCTTATTTGCAAAAACAGCCAACATATAGTACTTGCACCTTTTGGTGTGCTACACTACTGAAAATGAAAGCTGATCTTGTACTGTTAGCATTAAATTCAAACTTGACAACCAATTTAGACCTATGTGATACATTCTTCAGGAAATTTTCACAAATCTCCAGGCACCTACAGTTGTTTTGATTGATGATAGCCTATACTGATTTAAACAGAATGTGCATACGTGCCAGTTATTTTTGAAATATATTCCCCTCTGCACACACATCTCCACAGATGTTACATTGTAAAGGATGTAATTATTTTACTGGCTGTGTTTCCAAAACATAAAGGATAAAGTTATATTCCTTGCATTAAACTAGTTAGTATCTGGCTTACACGTTTTTCTTTACGGTTTTCTATGTGAAAGACAAAGCAGTTGTTCATATGATAACCGCATTTATATTATCCTATAATTCCATTGTAGCAATTTAATATTTACTACCTGTGTCCCCACCGGGGATCTGTGCTGCACTGTGTTTCCACTTCATTCCAAACGGTGCCATTTTCGTTTGGTGCCATTTGCTGATGTGCTTTGAATTACTATAGCATTTCATTGGCAGTTGGACCAGGCATGCTCACCTTCTGAGCTGATTGCATTCAATAAAGGCTCCTAACTGTGCTGTTTTAACGATTTGTCTGCTATATTAAGGACCCCATTCTGCTGTGATTGCTTCATTAGGTTTGCAGGTGAGAGCAGAATTTGACCCTAAATATACAAAAGATGTCTTGGAAGGAGAAGCTGTCAGTTCCAGCTCGGCCTCCATATTGGCAGACTTGACAGGGAGCTGTTCCGCAGACATTCTGCTCTGTCAATTCTCAGCAGATCAACTTACGCACAGCCAGGAAGAGTATAACCTTTGCCGCTGCTGGGACATAGTAATGAAATATTGAGTAAACACACTTTTAATTTGCTGACTTCAGTGAGGTTGCATGGCTGTAAATGAGAACACAATTTGGCCCTACAAACTCAAAAGGAGTCTTGGGCAGTGGAGCTGTCAACTCTGTTCTCGCCTGTATTGGCAGAGTTGTCAAGGTGCTATTCATCATCTGTTTTTCTCCTGTCACAGCTCAGCCATACAGTTCATTCACAGCCAAACACTGTATAACTTCTGCCTTCGCTGTGCAATAGTAATTTAAATATCAAGTAGCAATTATGTTGCTGACGTCACTGGGGTTCCATGAGTGTAAATGAGAACAGACTATGTCCCATGATGTGAACTGTCGACATGAAAATCTCCAGGTTCACTTGTCTTGTAAGTAGAATCCCACACTCTGCTTTAAAACAAGAAAGGACACCAAAGGGAGCGAATGCAATTGTTTTCTTCAAGGGATTCAGTTGTGCTCTATCTTTACATGAGCAATGTAGCTATCAGTGGAAAGGAAAAGTCTGATTAGTCCATAAACTCTCATATGGGTCTAAAGATAACTGCCTTTTCTCTGCTTGTTTTTCAAAGCCAGGCAGGCTTTTTAACTTAGAGTTTTAGTCTAACTGTATCAAAATTGGCATAAAACAGCAGGATGTTTGGGAGGAATATGGAGAAACAGCAGCAGGAGCGAGAGGAAATCAAAACTGTAATGGGCCAAGTCTGTTCTGCATATAAGTAATATGTTACAGTGTTGTTCTTACTAATTTTGACCCAGATTCTCAGCCCCACTCTACTATGTTTGAACCTTTCAGGAAGCCTAAATGGAGCAAAAACCTTCCACGAGTTGCCTGCTGGAAATACCTTTGGCACAACGGAGTCCTCTGTAGGCATAGAGCTGGTATAGCTGACTCCCATGGCTCCCTCCTCTCAGTCTCCTGACAGGGGTCATGATGGGGAAAGGGCTGCAAGGGGTGGTGAGATGTATGCTGGGAGAGTGCCCTGATGCAGTTTCATATGTGAGTTCTATGCTGTGAATTTAAAAATACAAATGATGTGTCCTTTTTCGAAGCACAAAGTGTGTTCATGAAAATGTGCCCATTTACACAACATTTTCTGCTTTCTTTCTTTTGTTTTTCCTCCCACAGTCTCAGGTATATAAGGCGTGCACCAGATTCCACCATTTATTTCAGTTTTGTGCTGGTCTGTTCAGGCTTCTGAGTGTCATGTTGATGGATTTGGCTTCTTTCTCTATTGTTCTACATAATGTTTCTCTAGGTAGCCCTCTTTTTCTCTTCCCAGGCGATGTCCCTATTATCACTTGAAGTGGAAATCATATTGGTGGTATCCTTAAAGTGTATCCTAAATATGTCCATCATCTTCTTCTTACCATGTTTGGTGCTTTAGGCTGGTTTGCTCTACTTAGAATTTCTGATATTGAGAAACGCTTTCCAGTGGACTCTGATTATCTTCTGCAGGCATTTCCTTTGGAATGAGTTGAGCTTCTTATCCGTTTCTGTTGTAGATTCCCATCACATTGCTCCATTAAAAAGAACAGACACAATGCCTGTGTTAAAAAAATTCATGTTTGTATTAGTGCCGATCATGTGACTTTTCCAAATCTTTTCAAGTTTATGAAAGTTATTTGCTGCTTTTGATATTTGTGGCTTGACATCTAGCATGGTGTCATCATCATTGCATATTTTACTCCCTAGATAAATAAACCGAGTTTCTACTTTTAGTGTTTCTCCGTCCACTCTGATGGTTGTTTTTGGATCACTCATAGCCATGTACTTTGTCTTTAACTTGTTGATGAACAAGCCAACTTGCTTTTCAGTGTCTGCCAAAAGCTGGGTCTTTTTTCTTCCATTAAGTGATATGTTGAACTACGCAGGACAATATCATCAGCAAAAACAAGGTCATCCAATTTTCAGCCAACAAAATTTTTTGCACAAGCATACTTTTTCTTCAGAGTTTAGTGTGAAATGAATGTCACTTCCTGCATTCACACTGATAGCTTCACTGATTGCTTTTAGACAGCTTTTCTGCAACGCATTTACACATTTTGGCAATGATAACATAGAGTAAACCACATAGTATTGGATTTGGTTCTCTGATTGGCAGAGTCTAACCTATGTGGTAAGAAGTGTCACTAGAAGCCATGTTGTCACTGGTTCTTTGAAAGAAGCAGTAATTCCTCTGAAAATTGTCTAGTCTACTTAAATAGTCCCTATCACCATAATATGTGAGGCTCATGTGCTGCTCTGTTGTGTTTGTACCATTAATCCAAATCTAGATTTTCTGGTATTTGCGTGAGCTCAAATCCTAGAAATACATTTTTTTTAAACCACTGCCCAGGACCTGAGGGAACTGAGTAACTGGAGTTCACCTCTTAATTTAATCCCATATACAAATTAGGATTGGAGGGAATCTGCTTTTAGCTTCCCCTTTTTGACACAACATACATTACCTTAACACCTTGATCCTGCATGGTTTTGTACAGAGTGCAGGAAGATGTTGCACACCCGTTCAGATAAAGTTAAGCACCAAGTGCAGTCCATTGTCCTGAGCAAAATCTCAACCCCCTGCTCTCTTACTAGCAAATAAATGCAAAGGATTAAAAAGCAGCAGGGAATGGACAGATCATGGAGGTGTCTGAACAGATTTGGGTTTAAACGTAATTCTCATTAGGCTGTATGAGGTGTTAGCTAGGAGTTCGTCCTTTGGGTCTTGCTCTTGTTACTGGGTGAGAAAAGATATTCCAATCCTCTCTACACTTTTAAGATTTCAAAAAAAATAATTCTGTCCCAATCTGGGACAAACATCTGAAATCTCAAATTTTCATCAACTGAAAATCAAAAAAGCATTTCCTATCAGCTCATTTTGAGTTGATTCTGACCTTTAAAAATGTGTAACATTTCTAAACTATAAATTCAAGTAAATTTCACAAAAAATTGGAACATTTTTATTTAGAAAACATCAAAATGGGACATCCTGACAATTTCAAAACCTTTTTTATCATGCATTTATTTATTTTAATTATTAATTTGACACAGGAAATTCGTCAAAACTGTCCTTGACCCACAAACATTTTTGAATTAAAAAAATCAGCATTTTTCAATGAAAAAATGGTTGAAAAATTCTTGACCAGCTCTAGACTGGAAGTACCTTGACTGTTTCATAGTAGCATGGTTATTTATGTATGACAGAGCTCTACTATGCACATATATGTACAACATTCAGCAACCACAGTGGTAGGATTTTATCCCTTCGAGAATTCTCCTTAATCACATAATTGTACTGTACAATGTCCTAAGAGCAAGCACCCTCTGAGTTTCCATCCTGTTGTACTTGTGCCATTAATACTGCATGAGTGTCTTTCTGAAGTGTTTGAGACTTGATTTCTGCCAGATATGAATTCACATGAAAGTGTTCATAACACGTCTGCTGTCATATCTGATAGTTTTAACTGCATACTTGCACATTTTCTAACTATCTATGCAGCAAAAAACAATTTCATGATAGCATTCAGGCAATTCAAAAGCTTATTTTCTAGCACAAACAGTTAAGCAAATCATCTGTATGCAATTAAAACAAAGTCTATTCTACAAGATGTACAAAAGTGAAACTTCAGAAAAATTAGTAAGGGAAAATGGCATTTTTTAAACTGCAGTTCCTCTTTGGTACAAAATTGTGCTTCCAACATAGATTGTGATTTAAGATTACAGTTCTCTTATATTTTCATTTCTTATATTTCCTTTTCTTTGCTTCATTTACTTTTTTAAGATGAAATGTAGAAATACATGTTGGGTCCACATGATTGTTAACACGTTAAACACATGGGGTTAAATCCTGACCCCTTTGAAGTCAATGGCAAATCTCTCCTGACTTCAATGGGGCTAGGATTTCACCTGTGAAGTAGGGATTATATTTTTTATAAAACAAGCTACCGTGGTCATACTCTAGAAGTGGCTTTCAGCTTGAAAGATTAAATCAGTTTAAAATATTCCCTATATTTAAAATGGAGAAGTTCAATAAAGCCAATAATTTCCCTCAAACTAGGATGAACTTTTAAAATATGACCACAACATCTAAATTAGAACAAAAAAAAATCATTTCTAGATACTGAAATGATTTGGGAGTCCAGTTTCCCCCAAAACACTAGGACTGTTCTTTTAATTCCTTCAAAAATGCTTGCTTCTATAACTTTATCCTGATATGTAGGCTTAAACACTTTCTGTAATATATGAAAAGATCGCTGAGGTGAATTACGGTTGTTTAGGATAACATAATGTATGAAGTCAAAAGTGCTCTGGTGTTCGGAGTAAAAGTTAGTGAATAATCTCATTTCATTTAATTTTGGGGTATTTTTTTTACCCTGTCAAAAATAAATCTCATTTCAAAATGAAAAATGAAATGTTTCTCTTTAAAAACACACAAGTGAAATGTTTCAGGGTTTTTCAGTTTGTCGTTTTCTTTTTTTCTCAGTCAAAACTACCATTCACCAAATTTTCCCTGAATCCAAGAATAGCTTTGGTGGACTTTGAATTGCATTTTTAAGTGAATAAATGATTCATCTGATGAATTTCTCCCCTCTCTAGTTTGTTTGAAACTCATCCTACCCCGCTAGGTAGGTTGAGTTACAAACAAAGAGAAATTGAGCTAGGAATAACCATTAAAATTAAATTAAAAGGAAAGAAAAAGAAGAGACCACATCCCCACTTGGGATAAATCTGTGCCACTCCACTGAGGTCAATGCAGCTATACTGATTCACAGCAACTTAAGATCGCCCAATATCAAATAACAGTTGGGATGGTGGAGGAGCAGCTGGCGATAACTTAATGTATGTTAAAATAAGGAACAGGACTATGCCTGTCATCACCCTGGCTGCTTGGCTTAAATGTTTTATTCTTTTTGCTCCATCCTAGATCTTTCTGTTTTGTTTTGTTCCCTTTTAGAATGTAAATTTTGGGGGGCAGGAACTGTGTCTCTGTATTTGTACAATGTCTAGTACAATAGGGTACAAATCCTGACTGGGGCCTTCTACTGCATTACAAATATAACAATATTAAGTGCATAAGGAACACTTTCTATTAATTTTCCTGGAGTTCATGTTTGTCAGGATACATTGTTCAAATTCTACACATTCCTTTACAGCTACATGGCTGAGAGAAAACTGAATTCCAAGAAACGAACTCTAGAAAAATTCTCTGTTGGTTTATCTGTTATCATCAATATAATGAAGTCAGCTTAACAGAATGATTGAGTTCAAAAATGCAATATGCGTTTTCCCATAAATGGAATTTGTTTTTAACAAAAGCCCAGAGGATTAGATTTTCAGCTTAGACTCGAATGAAAACTCAGTCTAATTACCTGATTGCCAGCTTGACACAGTCCAATCTCACAAATTAATGATAGTTCAGAGTTCAGGTTTATATTTACCTTTTTAGTCTGAACAAGGCATGAAAAGCTGAGGTGTCAATAATGTAATATGGTTCACCCAGATCTGCTTTTAAAATTTACCTATGTTTGCTTCAGTATGCCAGTCAACAAGATCTTTCCAGGAATGTTCATTGAAAGACTTTTTCGTTGACAAATAAAATATGGTAATGCACATTGACAAATCATTTTTCCATTTAAGATAGTGCAATTAAGGTTGATTTTTCCCATTAAATTCCTCTCTTTTCAGAAACCACCAAGGAAAGCCCTGCAGTTCAAACTTTAATTATTTAAATGCTTATAAAATATGCAGGCTTTGAGGCCTGGATCAGCAAATAAAATGTGAGATTGCTGAGACTCAGTATTGCAAAACTCTTAAATATTTAGTATAACTATTAGCTAAGTTTGCAGAGCAACCTGGAAATGGTCAGAAATGCTCTATATACTGGTCGATACTAAGGAATCATCAGATAACCTCGCTACTTATATATATAGCGTTGAACACCATGGAATTGACATATTTTTACAAAGTTCCAAATTGCTGCTTTTGTAAGCCAGACAGTAACTTTCTGTAGCTACCAACCCACGAAGGATTCAATCCAATGACCTTGGGTTGTTAAATATAGCGTGCCGATAGCAAACTCTTGAGCTAGCCTGTGTTTCCCCCAAATGTAAATTAATCTGTGAATTAATGATGAATGATACTTAAAGGCCTAGGTTCCCAGATGGTGTAAATCAACACAGCTCCTTTGAATCAAATGGAAATACATCTACTTACATCAGTTTGGAATCTGGCCCTTTTTATAGCAATTCTGGTCTGGATCAGAATCCAAGTGTTTGAATATTTTTCCAAGCCTATTCATTTCTCCAACCCCTTGCCTACTGACATCTCTCCTATTAAGTCTATATATCTTTCTACTCCCCTACCCATCGCTACTCCCACACTCCAGTCCATACTAAGGATGGGTTAATTTGAACTGGAGGATGTACGAGCTCCCCCAAGCAAGCCCCTACCAATCCACAAGCAACCATTTAAAAACACTGGTTAAAGAATCTTTCTTCACATTTTGTTTATCTGAGATTGCAGGCATCACTGCAGGGGAACAGGGAGGAAATGATCTTTCCCCTTCTTTCCTACCTCCAATTTCCAGAGATGGATAGGTAACATGGCCACCATCTATAAATATCTGGGAGAAGTTAATTAGAAGAAAATCGTAAGGGGGGAATTCTCTATTTCCTCTAGTCAGTGTAGACACAATGAGAAGTATTGGCTCTCATAGACCTGGTCTACACTACGCGTTTAAACTGATTTCAGCAGGGTTAAACTGATTTAACGCTGTACCTGTCCACACTACGAGGCCCTTTATATCGATATAAAGGGCTCTTTAAATCGGTTTCTGTACTCCTCCTCAATGAGAGGAGTAGCGCTAAAATTGGTATTACCATATCGGATTAGGGTTAGTGTGGCCGCAAATCGACGGTATTGGCCTCTGGGCAGTATCCCACAGTGCACCACTGTGACCGCTCTGGA
>NC_133771.1:150108214-150186884 GCF_003597395.2 Chelonoidis abingdonii
GCAGGGGAGACTGCGGGAACTATGGGATAGCTATGGAATAGCTACCCACGGTGCAACGTTCCAGAAATCGATGCTAGCCTTGGACCGTGGACGCACACCGCCAAATTAATGTGCTTAGTGTGGCCACGTGCACTCGACTTTATACAATCTGTTTTATAAAACCAGTTTATGTAAAATAGGAATAATCCCATAGTGTAGACGCACTCATACTAGAAGCACTTTGATTAGTAATGGAACCGTATGAAAAATACTGAGACTTGCCCTGCCTTTGTGCTGGTTAATAACTCTGCATTTGACTCAGACTCACCAAAAGGCACACAGAGGTTCACAAAGTTTTGGGTGAGACTGGGCCAAGCTTCATACAAACCTTGGCCAGACTTCATGAAATCGAACCTCACATACAAGTACTGGGGAGAGAAAAGGTTTCAGTCAGACAGACTCCATGTAGATCTCTGCAAGAGAAGCATCATCTCAATATCTGTTTCAGGGGGATTATATCATGCCCCCACAAAATCCTACCACCCTACCTCAGTGTTGGTGTGGGGTGAACGGAGTTCGATAGTGAAGTACAGCAAAGCATATGCTCTTGCACATCTTACCAAGCCAAGAAGGTGTTGAGCTAGCGTCCAGAGTAGTAGGGAGTCCGACCGTACCTTTATTACTCTAGGGCTACATGGTCCAAGTGGAGGGGGTACCGCAGCTACAGGGCACAAGGACTGGCACCCCGAATGCACTGCAGCAAAATTCTTCTCCCAACAAGCCACACAAAGCAGAATAAACTGTGAAACTGAGCACAGACTCATGCATCGACCTGACCAACACTCACAACCTGAGGAAGCACAGGACAAAAATCGGAAAATGGCTAAAAGAATAGTCCAACTATTTGTTGCAAGTCACAGCACAGGAAAACTATCATCTGATCCGTACATCAATACTTTCATAGAAGTCACAAAATAAATAAAAGCAGATGTCATTGGGATATGCGAAACAAGAACAAAAGATCTCACTGCACAATGGGAAAGTGAAGAGCAAGTATTCCTAGGAAGATCATTCAACAATAGAGCAGGGACTGGTGGCAGTGAATTCATTGTCAGGTAAGAAACAATCCCAAGGATAGTCAGCTGCAACATCATATCACCCGGGAGAGGAGTTCTTACGCATCAGATAAAACAAAGGAGAACAATTAAAATTATTGAGGTGTATGCTTTCATGCAGGAAGTTGAAGACAAAGAAATGGAACATTTCTACAAAGAGCTGCAGGAGGCACTGCAAAAAAGATCAACCTACATCATCATCCAAGGGGACTTCAGTGCAATAGTAGGTGGAAAGGAGAATGAAAATGAAAAGTATGTAGGAAAATTCAGTAAAGGTGTAAGAAATGACCGCAGAGCATGTCTGATTGCATTCACAGAGGCAAACCATCTCCATGTAATGAGTACAATATTTCAAAAAGAACAACATTGGCAGTGGATGTGGAAAAGCCCAGATGAAGTCACTGAATCAGATTGATTATGTATTGACAAGACACCAGAAGAGTCTTCAGTGATGTAGTGATAATAGGAGAATGAACCATTTGCACAGGCTCAGACCATCATATGTTGCACACAATGCCTACAACGTCAAGAGAAGCCCGAAACTGAAGTGAATATGCCACTTCAATCAAGGGACATTTGCACAGGAAGTGAATGAAATGGACCTCAAGCATAAGGTCAACAAGGACATTGATAAGGACTAAGAAGAGCTTATCTCACAAATAATCTCAGCAGCTAAGAAGGCGAAGGCATTGAAAATGCTGTGATGCAAGCAGAGGATCAGCAAGGAAACTGTAAATCTGTTGGCGAAGAGGGAGCACATGAAATTAGAAGAAAAAATGGGTGAAGAATACAGGACACTGTGCAAAGAAATTCGCGTGAAGATCAAAGAAGACTATGAGGACTTTAGAAAGAAGAAATTGAGAGAGGCAGCTGAAAAGAATGAGAGTCTGAGGAATGTAGAAAGAGTGTTAGGCTTAAACAGGCTATCCAGGCAGTGCTGAAAGATGAATATAGCGAAAAGACATCATAAAGGAACAAGATGAATGAAATATGTACAAAATTCTACAATGATCCCTACTCCTCGCATGTCAATGTCCAGTGTACACCATCAAGGCAGCAGGCTACAGAAGAAATTCCTGACTTCATGTGGGAAAAAACTGAATATGCAGTTCATAACATAAAGAGATGAAAGAGCCCAGGCATGGGCAATATTTGTCTGGAATATCTCAAAGCAGGGGAAAATACTCTCTTCAAAGTGTTGGCACAATTGTTCACCATTTACAGCAATAGCAAGCGTGTTCAAGATGCATGAAAGAAACTGAAAACAATTCTATTGATGAAGAAAGGTGATCCAGAAGAACTGAGCAACTACCGTCCAATCACGATCCTCTCACAAGTGTATAAGGTCTTCACCCCCTTCATATTTAATCAGATTAAGAAGGATCTTGAAATGCACGAAAGCAAAGAACAAGCTAGTTTCCACTGAGGGTATTCAACAATTGACCATATCCACCCAGTTCGGCAGCGCATTGAAAAATGCAAGGAATACAAAGTACCATTGTGTATTGCATTTGTTGACTACAAAAAGACATTCAACTTGGTGAAGATTAATGCTGTACTCAACGTGCTCAATGAAATTGGAATCGACCTGAGGTACATTGACCTTCTGGAAGAAACTAACTGCAATTGTTCATCGGAGATAACATTATTCAATGTCCTTTGCATTATTACTATACATAGAGGAGTCAGAGAAGGAGACACAATGTCACCGAAGCTGTTTGCAGCAGTACTGGAGTTGCTGTTCAAAATACTGAACTGAGAAGAAGAAACCAGAATTGACGGAGAACAGTTAACATGTCTTCTCTGAGCTGATGACTATAATATTGGCAAAGGATATCACAGAACTGGAGAACAAATTGCAGCACACTTTCACATGATATTGGTTTGGAAGTGAACACATCAAAGACCAAGTGGATGCGGAATGAGCATTGTGCAGCAGGAATCATCACTGTAAGTGGGAAAGTTATCGAGGAAGCCAACAAATATATTTATCTGGGTCAGCTGGGTCAGAGACAACTCATTTGAAGGGGAATGCAATAGGAGGAGAAAGGCTGAGTGGGTAAGTTTCAACAAAATAAAGACATCTCTAACAGATGATTTGCTGCCCATGAAGAAAAGAACTGTTAGTCTCCATTGCTCTGCCAGCAATGATATATGGAGCAGAAAGCTGAGCAACGATGAAAGCGAAGGGAGAAAAATTTACTGTCACCCAGAAAGAAATGGAATGGCAAATGTGCAAGATATCGCTCCATGATCATATACCAAATGAGAAGATCAGAAGGCGTACAGAGGTGACCGATGTAGTTCAGCGTTGTATGATGCAAAGCAGAGATAGGTGGGTCATATAATCCGCAGCCAAACAATAGGTGGACAACCCGCATCAATGACTCGATCCCCAGAGACCACAAGTGACTGTTGGGCAGATCGAAAATGTGCTGGACTGATCCCATGACAAAACTCTTTGGCCCAAAATGGAAAGAACATGCGCGCAACAAAATGGAATGATGTGGTGTCAACTCGCATTCATAGAGGGATGGACAATGACAAGCCAGACAAAGGTGATACCATGTCCTTGCTCAAGGACCATCCAAAAGATGTTTCCAGCTTCTAACTTTATGGTCCTGTGATATAAGGTTGTTACTGGGTTTGCTTTTAGATTTTTTGGCTATTTGAACCAAAAATTCAAAGCATAGACTCAGACAAACTGGAACCCTCCCCCCGCCCACCAAACAACAATGAAAAACCTTGAACAAGAGCTACTGGAACCACGGCCACGTGAAACCACAAAATTTTACTCAGATCTACTAAATAATAGAAAATATGTAAGTGTAATGATAAGCTGAGTGGCTGCAATAATTTTATAGCACTTTGTGTTTGTAGCTTTGTATATACAATTTCTTATGAATGTAAGGTTTCAGTGGCAGAGATGTTATTTGTTTGGCTTAGGTAGCTGATTACACAGTGCCATGAATACTGAATATTCCTTATAAAATTATAAAGTTAGCAATTCCACACCTTCCTTCATCTATCATTGCATGTAATCAAGGTAAATGACTGGGGATTGTATAAAAACCAGTGATGCAGGAAGATAAACTAAATTACCCTAGAGATTATCCCAGCTCTACTATCTAATGTCTGTGGATAGTGAGTGTCAGCAGAGACCAAATAAACCCTACTGTGACACATCAAAACACATTTCAATATGTTCAAAATTAGGAAAAAACAGTGGGCTGAAATCTGCTGTTTGTTACCCCAGTGCCACCTCATTAAAGTCAGGAGAATATTGGGGGTGTAAATAGCAGCAAACAGAGATCTGTTATGGGGAGGGAGGGGTTATAGTTTGGCTCTTAGGGGCAAAGGTACCTATGGTGGGAGCACAGAGGGGTGTTCCCAAGTGTGGTGATGCCATGAGACATTCTGTCTACTACACAGTGCCGATAATGTCACCATTCAGGGACGGTCTAGATAATACTTAGTCCTGCCACGAGTGCAGGGGACTGGACTAGATGACCTCTCGAGGTCCCTTCCTGTTCTATGATTCTATGATGCATATGCCTTAGGGTAGCTGGGGGAAGTGTGATCCCTACCACTGCTTACTACTTCTTTTTAAAGTAATGAGCATTGCTCTCAGTATATGCTGCCTAACCTAAAAGGCTTGGAGGGTGGGTGGGACTATTGTCACCCCTCCCTCCTTAACTCTACTGTGCACACTGCCAAACCCAAAGCCTGGCACCTCAGGGATCACTAGGACTAGATTAAGGCCAGCTCTACACTACAAAGTTTTGTTGGCAAAGCTATGTCAGACAGGGGTGTGAAAAAAAACACATCTTCTAGTCAACATAGCTCTTCTGGCAACCTCCCAGGTGCAGATGTAGCTATGCTGACAGAGTGCTTTTGACAGCACAGCTAATGTCATTCAGGGAGGTGATGTTATTATGCAGACAGAAAAACTCCTTCTGTTTCCACAAACTGTGTATACGTAGGCGGCTCTGCTGATACAGTTATACCGGCAAAGCATTTGTGGTGTTGATAAGACCTAAGTCTGGTTCTTTTGTGTGCTGAAGGGATCAGGGGAAGGCCTGTCTGTACACTTCTGTCCCTTCACCCTAGCTCATCCATGTTATTATGAGATTATACAGTTGCAGAACAATTTACAAACTTCTTATGAGCCTCTTTCCTTCAGGTGAAGATCAATAGTGCTGATGTAGTGAGACTAATAGTTTGCCTTTTGCTGAAGCATTTATATTTTAGTCTATAAGGTGAGATGGTGTATTGCCTGAATGGGCTCAAGAGTTAATGTCATGTCAGTTGGAAGACTTATGTACCTGGGTCTGATAGATCTTTATTATTTGGAGCAAGGTAGGTAACTAATCTTTTGGAAGATGGCACCTTCATGCCCTGTGACATGGTTTCACACACTATTTCCTTTTTAAAAATCATACTTTATTATAAAAGCTGCTTATTGTTAATCAGTATACAAGGTATTACACACTATCAGTACAGGCTGAGATGTCATCTTAGGAGCTTCATGTCCAAATCTTGCACCACTAATAAGGATGTTTTAGTCTTAGTGAGTTGTGTCACAGAATCCTGATACTAAGTAGTCAAAGCAGGTTCTACAAAGACCAAGTCTCCACTACACATGCATAAGTAATACTCATCCAGAGACTCCAAGCTGATTCTTTATTACAGTTTTATTCCAGGAATTCACATGGGCAAACGTGATGAATTTTTTTTTCATGATCAGGAAATTTCTTTACATGAAATTTAGCTTCACTGAAGTGAATGGAGTTTTGTTTTTTCACCTTTTGTGCCCAAAGGGACTTCACTATGAACAAACCAAAAGTAGCCTTCCAAAATGGTCTCTTATCAGATGTGTGTTCTTACAGAGCAATTTGAAAGAAAGTCATCTTTCCACAGTCAAATTTCCTATGATGTTACAGTGAAAAATTGATAAGGTAGGTGCACTGCACATTTGTATTCCAATTAATGGATTGATAATTTTGAAATACAAAGGTGAACAACATGAACATATGTTACATATTAATACATTCACTGAAATAAATAGCATATCAACTTTCTTAAATCTCTTGGTGAAAAGATCAGAGAATAACACTTTAAGACTACAATATTACAAGATATTTGCTTATGCAAATTATTCAAACCTCCACACAGCTGTTAAATTGTGTGCAATCAAATCACTGACATACAGAACTGTGTCCATCTGGTAAGAGGATTCTATATCCCTACTGAACGAATGACAATGCATTTGAACTACTCTATTAAACAATGCTTACCCTCGAAGTATAAACAAGCTGTTCAATCAGTGTCAGAACAGACGTTCATTTGATTATAAACGATCACTGTTCCATATATTTATAACATTCCCTTATATACTTTAAATCTCAGAGAAGACTGAATGATTACAACATTATTGTGAGGACAAATATAAAGTGCCTGATTCATCTCTTAAACAGTTATTTTACACCGATGGAATGCCACTGACTTTAAGTAAGTTTAAATAAGTGATTTCTAACTTCCACTGGTTTATGCAAGAGGAAAATCAGGCCCCAAAGAAATGTAAGGTTGAATGGAGAAGCATTCAAAAGTCAGGGAATGCCACTGTGTATACACTGTGCTTAACTCTTTAATTATACAATCATAGCCCACTGCCACGTGCACAGGACTACTGCCTCAACCAGGGCACAGTTTTGAAAATGTAAATGAGCAGGAATGCTGTGTAAAGTTTGAATCAGGTATGAAAAAATTATCTTCCATACCTAGAAGGATTCGCTGGGACAGGGAATATTTAGATCAGGGGTCGGCAACCTTTCAGAAGTGATGTGCCGAATCTTCATTTATTCACTTTAATTTAAGGTTTCACGTGCCAGCAATACATTTTACCATTTTTAGAAGGTCTCTTTCTATAAATCTATAATATCTAACTAAACTATTGTTATATGTAAAGTAAATAAGGTTTTTAAAATGTTTAAGAAGCTTCATTTAAAATTAAATTAAAATGCAGAACCCCCTGGACCAGTGTCCAGGACCTGGGCAGTGTGAGTGCCACTGAAAATCAGTTCGTGTGCTGCCTTTGGCACACGTGCCATAGGTTGCCTACCCCTGATTTAGATAGACGCAATCAAGTTTATTTCTTTATTTTGGCTTGTGGATTTCCTCTGTGCTAAGCCCAGGTATTTTTGTTTTCCTTTGTAATGTTAAGGTGGATCCTAGGGAGCCATTCCTTGTGTTTAACCCCTTTTCAGTTGCTTTGTAAAATCTAGCAATAGCCTGATTTTCCAGATGTGTTCCCTTCTTTTTTAAATAACATTTACCTTTTTTAAAAAACCTGATTGGTTTTGTGTCTTAAAAGGTCTGTGCATATGTTTTTCAATTAGCTGGTGGCAACAGCAGGGTTTC
This sequence comes from Chelonoidis abingdonii, assembly GCF_003597395.2. Classification (NCBI taxonomy): domain Eukaryota; kingdom Metazoa; phylum Chordata; order Testudines; family Testudinidae; genus Chelonoidis; species Chelonoidis abingdonii. The sequence goes on from NC_133771.1 coordinate 150,115,729, forward strand.
CCTTTTGTTTGTTTTCTTTCTCGGCTTCCCAGAGGGAGAGGTGGAAAAGCTGGGAGGCTGCAGGGAAAACTTCCCAAGTCAGTATTTCCAGGATTTGCAAGAGGCAGTTTTTCTCTTGGGTGGTGACAGGATTTACCAAGCCAAGGTCAGAAAAAAGCTGTAACCTTGGGAGTTTAATACAAACCTGGAGTGGCAAGTATTAATTTTTAGAATCCTTGCCAGCCTCTAACTTCTGCATTCGAAGTGCCAGAGTGGGAAATCAGGCCTTGACAGGGTTGTTTAACCAAGTAGGTATTCACTTAATGGTGGTTCTATCAAGCTTGCATTTTTCCAGCTTTTTTCTCAGAGTGTCATGTGAGTGAGTGACAAAAGCTTTGCTGAATTCCAGGTATATTATGTCCAGCGCTTCTCCCTATTCACCAAATCAGGTACCCTTTCAAAGAAGGAAATCAAGCTGGTTTGGCTTGATTTGTTCTCAGTAAATCCACACTGGCTGGTAGTGATTTCCCCTTCAGCCTGCAGGTATTCACAAATGGAATGTTTTGTGCACTGCTCTAGTAGCTTCCTAGGAATTGAAGTCAGGTTGAATGCTCAGTTGTTCCTTGTTAATGAACTGCTCTGTGCCCAAGAGGCCATCCTCCCTTGCCCTAGCTGGACATGCTCCCAGTGGAGGGAGCATTCAAAAGGGAGCAGCTCAACTCAGTCTGGGCTGGCTGAGAAGGAAAGCGGTTGTGTGCAGCAGCCTCCTGGTGGGAAGCCACCGAGACTCCAAACTGCTGGAGTTGAAGCTCCTAGCTGCACCATGGGAAGCCAGTCAAGTGCAGGAACAGAAGGGGATGACTTGTTGTTGACACTGAAGGAGCTGCCAGGGATAAAGCAGCGGGAACTTGAGAGGGACTACATCCAAACCTGGACACAACACCAGAGGGACTGGGACAAGACTAGGAAGCAACTCAGGGAATGTGCCTGGAAGTATTGGGACCTGAAACCTGTGTCAGGATACTTGGTTTAGAAGGGCCCTGGCTCAGAACCTAGTGAGGTAGGGTGGGCCTGAGTTCCCCTACCCTCCCCATTCTCATCACTGGGAAATACTACCCCCATGATATTGCCACTAGGTGAAGCGGCTCCTTGGATTCTTGCTAGGGGTGTTTTATAGTGGAGGGGTGCTGAAAGCAGAAACCATGTATTTGGTTGTTATTACTGCTTCAAACTGGGGGGGGGGTGCTTCTGCATCCCCAGCACTCCTAGTTCCAGCACCCCCTGACTCTCACCACTGGGAAATACTATCCCTGTGATAGTGCTGCTAGACAAAGTGTCCTCTTGGACCTCACGCTGTTCGGTGTTACATCCCAAAATATCACCATTAGGTGGTACTGTCAGCCCGGAGTACCCAGTGATCCCCCATGACAGTTTTTGTGCAGAAAAAGTCTGCATGCTTCACTATATCTGCATCTGGGGCTCCATCTCCTTAGACCATTTTGCTGCCTAAGTGCAGGAGCTATGATTGTGCCTGGCTAGCCTGTGGGTAAGCAAGGGTAATCAGGAGGCCTAATATCTTGTCCACATGCAGAAGTCCAACTCAATATTTTTGATAGTGTGGGCTAGGTCCTCAGCTGATGTAAATCAGCAGAGTTCCATTGGCTTAACTGAATCCAGGCTGACTAACACCAACCAAGGATTTAGCCTAGTATGCTAAATATAAGCAAGACTAAAAATATGAAGTAAAATATATTGAGGGTAACACACACGTTTGCTTGATGTAGTGTATTTTTAATTATTTCTCTGCCAAATAGGTGGGTGTGATTTTCACAAACATGGCAATTTCTTGCAATATCGTTGAGAGATCTCACTGTATTAAGTTTACTTATCAGTGTCAGCCACAGACTAGGAGAGAGAGAGAGATGCAATTCTCTACCCAAGAAAGGTGACAGCTGAAGAACGAGGAGCTTAGAATAGTGCCCTTGCTGGACAATGGAGGGGGAACTACAGGTGCAGTTATCCTGAACTGCAACTGTGCGCCTGTCTGTACCCCTGTATTCACTCCTTGCACACTATTGTAGTAATCCTTGTGAGGTATCATTTGAAAACTCATGAATTTGCTGATCATTATTGTCCTGGTAAAATATGTGTGGCAACATTGTATGTAAAGGTATAAGATGCCACTGTATGGTGTTACTAAAACAAGTCTAGGGAGTGGCCAAATCAGTTCCTCAGAGACAAGGGGCAAGCTGATGCCCCAGCCAGATGTAAACAAAGTCAAATGGGTCATCACTTGCTAAGTGGCTATTCATTGGCATGAAAAGGGACACAGGCAAAAAAATATGTATATATCTTAGCAAAGAAACAGCATGGGGTTCCCATCCACATAGTCTGCCTGTCTCCCTGTTCCCAGCTGAAGATTCTTCCCAAAGGTAAGAAAGGACTATAAAAAGGAAGGGCAGAAACACCTCCAATGGACCCCTTTTCTCTGACATGCATAAGACGTGAAGAATGAAAGAAGCAGTGTTCAACTGGGCCAGACGGCAGGAATCCTGACTGAACCTATCATAGCTGGTTCTTAGGCACTAGTTGCATTTTACTTCTATTTTTCTAGTAGCTAATTCTGACTTTTTATGCCTCATTACTTGTGTTTACTTAAAATCCATCTCTTTGTAATGAATAAACTTGTTCTATCTAATCCAGTGTGTTTGAGCTGAAGTATCTGAGACAAGAAGAGTGCACATATCATTTTTATTAATTAAAAGACAAACTTTATATGAGCTTGAATGGTCCAGGGAAGGGCTGGGCAGTACAAGATCTACACTTCTGGGGGAAAATCTGGGACTGGGAGTGTTTTGGGGTCACCCTGCAGCGTAATTCAAGAGTGGCTGGATGAAGCACTCATACAATGTAGCTGGGAGTGACTTACATGCTGGAGGCTGTGGATGAGTAGAGCAGGCCTGGTAGTTACACTAGTAAAGCAGTGAAAAGGGATCCCAGGTTAGCGGGCAAGGGGATATAACTAATCTTTAGTCTGGATCTTACCTCGGGCATGTCACAGACTGTGATAATGATAGTAATCTTTATCAATAAGAATTATCTGAGGATTCATACTGCAAGCCTGACTGAATCTAGTCAAAAGACTAGAGGCTGTTCCTGATACTCTGACCCAGTTTAAATTGCTACTTGAGTGTGCTGTATTTATAAATATCCCTCTTGGATATTAATTGAAAATATGTAACCGAGTTAAAATAGAGTTCAATTACCATTAATATTTAATGTGCATTCATAAACATTTTATAGCAGTGCCTGGTTATGGATACAATAAGTGCAGAAACAAATATTCAAACACAAAAAACTGTATTTGTTCTTCCCTTTTTCTGGCAGAGAAAATAAATATTAACCTTCCAGGCTGAAGGTATGTTATTACTTGATGTTTCTTCTTTCAGTGCTCTCCAATTAAAAGTCAGCAAAGATAGATGTCTGTTGTGGCTGCTTACTAGCACTTGGACAGCAGCAGTAGATTTAGAGTGGGATTTTCAAAAGGGCCTAAGCAATTTAGAACCCCAAGTCCTATTGACTTTAAATAGGACTAGAGCTGCTAAATTTAAGAGCTCTTGAAAATTCCACACTTAGTCACTGTCACAGGGTGGCTGGCCCTTTAAGGGGAGATGGGGGGAAGTAAAGGTCACTTTGGGTAAAGCAGAGACCTGAGATGGAGTAAGAAGGTTGTTGAAGGAGCCCCTGAGACACTAGGGGAGATGTCCCAGTATAGAAAGGACTAAAGGATTGTGTCTTGGCATGCATACTGTGTAGGAAGGGGCTGGGAGACTGCACCCCAGCAGGGATTGCTTTGAGACAGGACTGTTATGAAGGTTTTGTTTTGAGTTCTGGTCTTTAAAAAGTCTCTGACAGCCTGTGTGGAACTGATGGAAGGCAAATTCAAAGGACCAGGAAGAACCACTGCATAAGCCCCTGAAGGAGGACTATGTGGCCAAGAGGGAAGGTTTTGGGCCTAGAAAGCTGCCAGAAATCGTTTGTAAAGACTCAGTAAATTAGATCTCAGAAAGAGAATTTTGTTTTAAATACTCTGGAGGGGGGAAGTTCCTGAGAGACCCAGAAAGGAACTAATGGTGGGGTGCAGGGCTACCCCATACTGTGAAGGTTATGCTGGAGGCAGCATCCACACTAGTCATTTATAGGAGTCTCCCTTTGCATGGCTGAGCTTCATGTCTGAAAAAAGGGTGAAATTCACCCTCTTGAACCATCCACAAAGCCTGGCTTTGGAGAGATGGAATCCACCCTCCTGAAGACAGGCTGTCAGAGCACCTCTGACCCTTCACAGCCTTGGTCATCTTCTACATCTCTGCTGCCTGCCACCAGGCTAGAGGGGCTGCAGAAGACCTCAAAGAGCTGTTTTGGCAACATAACCTTGCCTCCTTTTCTGGGACTACCCCAGACAGTGTCTTACCAAAGGGTTTTCTAATTGTATTTGTATGATGATGACTAATTATGTATATTCCAGTAGCAAAGAGTCCTTAAACAAAACCAGAGCCCCATTGTGTTAGGCACCATACTGACACCTAGTGAGACTGTCTATGCCCCAAAGAATTTACACTCTGACTTGACTAGACAACACAAGGAAAGTGGTGAGGCACAGAGGCGCAGAAAGGGGAAGTGACTTGCCCAAGTTCACATAGCAAGTCATTAGAGCTAGGAATGGATCATAGGTGACTTATCCACTAGACCTTGTTGCTTTTCTATACTGCCTCTTATGGTAGAAAAAGGCTGAGAGAGAAGAAGAATGATTAAGAACATAAGAATGGCCACACTGGGTCAAACTAAGGGTCCATCTAGCCAGTATCCTGTCTTCTGACAGTTCCCAGTGCCAGGTGCCCCAGAGGGAACGTACAGAACAGGTAATCATCAAGTGATTCATCCCTGGTCGCCCATTCCCAGCATCTGGCAAACAGAGGCTAGGAACAGCATTCCTGCCCATCCTGGTTATATCGGGCTCAAGTATGGGGATAGCAATTCCAAGCTTGATTCAATATCCCTTTTCTCCCTCTGCTGCCACTGGATGACTCATGAAAAAGGGGAACACCTTCCGCACCACCAGCAAGTAATCCATCAGGGAGCTGTGACTGAGGAGGATTTAGGGGGCCTTCTTAATAGCAGGGAAAGCAGGTAGTTGCATGTGGCTGTGGCGGGGAAGTAGGAAAAGGGCTTGTGTGGTGAAAGGGGGAGATTCCTACTGGGGAAAGAAGAAGTTTGAGGGCCATCCTCCCTAAATCTATGCCTCCACATGTATGTGGGAGTGCCACCCTTACTGGCCAACATGCTGGGAATTGAACTGGGGAACATACGCAGCTAAAAGCATGAGCTGCTACAGTTGTAGCTAAAGAGGTAAGACTTTATAGCTTGTGGCTGTAAAAACTCCAGTCCACTGTGCACTGGCACATAAGGGGACTGGTAACATCCAGTGGGTCACCTATGCATTCCCATCCCACCTGCCCATAGGATTTCTTTTTCCGATCCTGCAGAAATACCCACAGGCTCCCAAAGTGTATCTTCTTTCCCCTCTGCCAGACTTCACTTGATGAACCATCTGTGCTTTGTGAAGCTGGTGAACAAAGCTTGGTGGGCAAGCTGAGGTTCAGAAGAATACAACTAGGAGGTGTGTTCCTCACAGCCTGGCCAGAACTAGCTCCTCTCCCCCTCCCCCCACACCACCACCACACACACATTCTTCCCAGCCTCTCTGAATCTAACTGGTGTTGAGATTTTGAACTAGGATTTTGATGAGCACAGTGTCATCATGGTGTCAGAGGTTTGGTTGTGTGCATTTTGGGTTTAGATTTGTTGGGAGTGGAGTGGAGTTTAATTCGGATGCATAGCCTGTTTGGGGGTGTCATGTGGTATAATTCCCAAATCTGGACCTTAGCGTCCAAAATCTGGGTACCAGCATGAATCCTCTAAGCTTAATTACCAGCTTAGAACCTGTAACGCTGCCACCAACCAGGAATTCCAGTGCCTGGTACACTCTGGTCCCCGAAAACCTTCCCTGGGGACCCCAAGACCCAGATCCACCTGGATCTAATACAGGGGAAAGTAAACCTCTTTCCCTCACTAGTACCAATTCCTAGGCTTCCCCTCCCCTGGGTTCTTCTCAGAAAGATCAACTGTGCTTCAAACGCCATGAAACACAACAAAGAGAAATCAGATTTCTCCTCACTTCTCCTCTCTTCTTTCTCCTCCCTGGGTATCCTGGAGAGAGAAACCACACACATCCGTCAGGTTTCTCCCTCCTCCTCTTCCTCCCAGAATTCCTTCCCACCCGGGACACAAAAGAATAAACACGGAGAGCAAGTTTCCCTCCCCCCCCCGCTTTACTTTCTCCACCAATTCCTGGTCTTACACAAGATAACCAAAAGATCAATAGATTCTAAAAGGAAGGGGGAAGAGCTTAATAAAAAGAAAGGAAAACAGAAAAAAATGTGCTCTGTATATCGAAGATAAAGAGTTACAGGGTCGGTTAGGCGAGAAAAACAATGGATAAACAGCCTTTATCCAGAAAAAAAATACAAGTACAATATTTCCGAGGCAACTACATTGCATTGCACATAAAGAAAAAACTCAATAGAAAGGACTATCCTGTCTTTCTACCTTGTACTTAACAGATGGAAGAATTACAGAGAGCCTGTAAAGACGTGTGGTGACCCTCAGAGCCTAGAGAAGCACACACACACAGTAACAAAGGACCCACACCCAAACTTCCCTCCACCCAGAGTTGAAAGTATCTTGTCTCCTGATTGGTCCTCTGGTCAGGTGTTGTTTGTTAACCCTTTCCAGGTGAAAGAGACATTAACCCTTAGCTATCTGTTTATGACAGGGGGTGTTAAATAAGGCTTCTTTAAATGGATATTTCCTCCCCTCCCTACCAGAAAAAACAGTATAGCTGGCTTTTACCTTGCAGTAACCTTAACTGCAACACAACAGAGCTTTTTGTTTGGAGTACGTATATACAACAGCTTACTAGCACAAATGAATCCATTGGAAAGCTAACCTCCTGTGCAGGAGTCCCCAGTACACATGGAGTTAAATCCAGCTCTGGATCCCCTTTCTTTGCACAGGGGTTCACTAGTAAAGCCATAAGAAGGACAGCTGGAGAGGAAGAAGAAGAAGAATACGTGTGGGAAGAATGGACTCCATCATGTAGGAGCTAAGTGAGCCCCAGGTTAGAGACCCTTATATTTTCCTTCTGGTGACTTAAATTGAATTCTGTCCATGCTGAAATAAAATCTGGTTACAGCAGTTTTCTTTCTTTTGAGTACCCTCACTGGTGTACAGCTCTATTTTAATCTATTTTTTGTATACTAAAAGCAGTTCTATATTCTGTTGCACCTGCTTTGGTAATAGATGAGTCATCACTTGTAAACCAGGTGAACTTCACATCTGGATCTAGGACTGGACCTGCATGGCCTGCTAGCCATGGGGAAAGATCTTTGGTTTCACCTGGAAACCTGACATTTCAGAATCCCCATACAAATCACTTGTAAACACTCTCTGGTGAAATAAAACAGAAATGTGTTTTCCCCAGGTGACTTTTCAGAAACAACGCACTCCTTTGTCATCGGAGTTCAGAGAAAGGGATGCTTCTGCTTAGCTTGTAAAGTGTGCAAACAAAGAATAATTAATTGTTCCTCCTGTCAGAAGAACTAGTAATCAGGTAAATACATTTTTTACTGGATTGCAAGATGTTCAGGGCAGCGGAGCTGTGCTTTTTGGATCCCTGACTGAAACATCTAGGCACTACTGCAATACTAAATAATAAAGTAGCACAATAGTTTGAATTTTCTTGTTACCTCTTTCCTCTCTTCTTCTAACCTAAACATTATATCAAGTCATACTACAGTGCTTAAAGGAAAGTATCTGTGAACCTCATTTGCTAAGATTGTTTTCATCTTCCTTCCAGTTCCCAGTTAACTTCTTTCTTGCTTCTTTTTTTCAAATACAGCTATTTTGTTCCCTTTCCCCTTGAAATTATATCTTCTCTACAGCAATTTTTTAACGGGTCCTAATCTCTGATGTGGAGTAGGATGTGTTTCAAAAACTCTCTTTCATGTCCATCTTCAAAATGAAGGCCATGAAATGGAGGAAAATTCCACTCTAGCCCTCTGTAAATCAGTACTCAATTGCTGAGGCTTTCTGAGCATGGAATTCCCTAAATGTTTCCAAGCTGGGTAGTAACATTGTTACTTGGATGATGGAGAAGTTTAAAAGCCATGTTTGTGACAGTCTAGCACCTCATCAAAGTCACAAAAACCTTTTGAAGAAATGATAATGATTTAAGTGTTTACAAACAAATGTGTAGCACACTAAATTTTCATTGGGGAGCATTTCAGTGCATCTCATTGTTTTCTAATGCATAACATACTGATATGTGTAAATGATGAAATAGTAGTGCCTTGCTGGAAAGTTAAATGAGTTTATCTATTTTCAGCCGGGAAAACTGCTGTCCATTCATAAACTGGCTCTTCTAGCTGAAAAGGTACCACACATCATGGATGAGATTCTGATCTCACTTACCCATGTATAAATCTGGAGAAATTTCATTGAGTTCAATGAAGTCACTCTGGACTGAAACCTTTGTAAGTGACCTCAGAATCTGTCCCCATATTTTTGTGCAGATTTTAATCTTTTTCTTTTTTCTGACTGCATAAACACAAGTCTGAACTCTTACCTTTTCATGACATGAGGGTTTTTTTAGAGATTATAAGATGCTGAAAATATAGCTTGCAACAGCAGTAAGGATATCAGAAATTGGATTAATTTTTTGTTGAGCAAAGACAAACAGTCATTTATATAGATACAGAGTGATAATCCACCCTCACCTCATACTTTCAAAGTCTTATGACCTTCCCTTTTGTAGTGAATGTCTCTACATAATTAGAAGTGCCTTTAACAAGCTGTACATACCCATCTCCTGCCAGCTGAGTCTAACTAAAATCAGGTTCTAGATGTCAGCTGATCACCTGTGGAGGAAATAATTCCCCATCTCCATTCACTATATTACTGCAAAATTGTCAGTATGTCTTTTCTGAGTCTTGACTTTCACAGAAGAAGCATAAATTTTTGGCTGCTCCCAAGAGCAGGACTCCACTCTAAATAGAGTAATGCTCTACTGCATGGTAAATCTTATGTTCCTGTGATTGATCTCCCTCTCTCTCTTTCTCTCAAATGGGTGTGACATACCAGGGTACAACCCAGACTAGTAAGTAGCTGTGTCACCCCTGCCCTCTAACCTGGAGTGCCATTTACAATGCTTTACTGATGTAGCTTCCAGCCTGGACTGCTTACAGCCTCCAGTAGGCAAGTTATTCGCAGTTGGGTGACCCTAACACACTCCCAGTCTTAGACATTCCCCCAGAAATATGTCCTGTACTGCCCAGCCCTCTCCTGGACAATACAAATGTATATAAAGTCCATTATTTATTTAATAGAAATACCATGCACACAACTTGCCATGCCAAATGGAATTTCCCAGACACTTCAGTTTAAACACGATGGATCAGATAGAACAATAAAACAAGTTTATTAACTACAAACAGAGATTTTAACTTAGTACAAGTAATGAGGCATAAAAGTCAGGAATGATTACACAAAAAATAAAGATAAAATGCAACTGGTGCCTAACTTAACAAACTATGTTAAATTGAACTCAAAGTTTTCTCACCACATGCTTTCAAACTCTTACTGACAAAACATCTTAGATCAGGATCCCTTCTTCCAGAATCCAACAAATGCTTCCTTTGTTAATTCAGGTGCCATAAATGCAATGTGCAGGGAGGCAGAGAGTGGCCCTTGGGGATGTTTGTCCCTCTTTTTTTATAGTTTCATTCCCCCTCTTGAAAAATATTTCCAGCTGGGTACCAGGAAACAAAATCAGGAACAATGTTCCATGTTGCTTTTTCTTCATCTGTTTGAGCTTCCTTTGTTTTCTTTCCTGCTTGATGACTCTGTTTACCACTTAAATGCAAACTAAGCAGAGCACACATTCCTTTGTTTGAGACAGACTTGTTCACCAACTGGAGTCTGGAACATGGTTAAGATTACCAGAAAGCGGAATCGCAACTTCACGTACAATGTTGCCACACACATAACAGGACAATAATGATCAGCAAACTATGAATTTTCAAGTGATACCTCACAAGGCATAGTTTGTACAGAGATTATTACAATAATATGTAGCGTATGGACACAGCAGTACATTCTGTCACAATAGGATAAATTTAGAGCATGAGAACTTTATTTAAAGTCCCTTCTGACATACATGTTTGCTTTAGAAAAGTAGAGTATGAGGGAGGCTTGGGCCTTTTTAATAATATGTTAATATCCAGCAGTGCTAAATGCATTTCAAAAGGAGATCTAACAACTTTTGGAAAAATTCTAGATATGATCAGAGCAAGGTGACAAGAATCAAAGAGTAAAGGAAAAAAATACTGGTTAGAATTTCATCCTAGCCAAACTGTATTGATTTGCCTTGGAAACACCCCAATCAGAGTATCAAGAGCCAGTCAGCTCCCGTGAGGCATCCTGCCTCCCACAGCTCTCCACCTGCACTAGAAGAACAAACTGTGCTATCCTTTTAATGGGTGCATTGTACTGCTCCATTAAAATGTCCATGATATAGCTGCCATATAACAGGTGATGAAGACTAATTCCCACCCATTGTCACTCACTTTCAGCTGAGTTGCCACAAGGAGGAACACTTCAATAGCATTTTCTCATCTTCCCCAACTGCAGGGGCTGCTATTTTAGTAAGCCTGTATGCAGACCATACAAGTGTTAGCTGCTCCTTACTCCCCTGTTATTGCAAAGACACATAGGACTAGCCATGATCTGACCTTCAGCATCACAATTAAGTCAAAGGAAGCAATATTTAAGCAGATGAAGCTTCATTGCCCTGAAGTTTCTGTGACACATTATCAACAAATATATTTGGTAATATATTAAAGATGCTCGGGTTCCATAAAGCAGCTTTGTTGTGCTTCTCCGGACTGTAGATAAAGGGATGTAGGCTTATTGACTTGCTCCTTAAAGGCAATAGAAAAGGAGAGGGAGCAACCACCCAGTTGCCCTAAGAGGACAAAACAGGAAACTATGATGTTTAGGAATCCTAGGACCCTCTTCCTTAGTTAGGCTTTCCACTCGCTGTGGGAGGAAAGGGGGCTAAGACATGTCTTAGGGAGGCAGCTCTGTGGGAACAAGGATACTTTTAAGAAGGGGTGTGTGTTGAGGGAACTGGAAAGGCAGAACCTCAGCCTTTAAAGGACACCTCACCCCACCTCCAAATGAATCAAAGTGAGATTTTTAGAAACTCTCAAGGTTCCTACCCTAACTTTCAATAGGACTTGTACTCTTAAGTCACTTATATGTTTCCGCAAATCCTGCCCACAGACAACTTGGATGCCTTTCAGGTAAGTATTCAAACCTTTGAATCGTTCTGTCCCCAGAAACTTTTTGAAGTTTACCCTTCACTACTGCAATAACTAATGCATTCATGAATATTCATTCAAGGTAACAGTTCTTGTGATGCTATTGTGTCACTTCTAAATAATTAAAGGTTCTTTGAAAACACCTGCAAAACCTGCCTGACTTTTAAAATAAGCACAGCTTTTTTTAATGTTTATATTTTTATTATGTTACAAATGCCACCATGGGAACATGGTCAAACAGATGATTTTGAAAGTTGTACTCAGAAGAAATGGGGAAAGCGGAAAAACATTCTTTAGGGAAAAGTAAATTAGAAAGATTGGTTTCATTAGAAGGCACATAAGCTTTTGTGATCCATCTGTTGGCAGTAGCTCTCCTTGCTAAAGAGACTTGACTGATCAGAGCATTGCTTAAATGAATTCAGAAGCAGGAAATGTTAAAACGTGCACTGGAGCAAAAAAAAAAATCTAAAAGAGAAGGTTGGGGGAAGGAGAAGACAAAAGTTACTCCGAAAACTGAGTGGCTTCCAATTTTCTCACGCTCATTCCATGGAAGAGAGCAGTGCTTGTGCTCTGTGAAGAGCATGTGGGCTTTTTAGTCTTAAAGTACATATATCCTCAGATTCAAGGAAAAATCTCACCAACATCAGATCTATCACAGTGGGCTGTGGCAATAATGTGGCACCTTGTGCATCAGCACTCCTCCTTTCCCACATGACAGGGCAGTTCCTTGCCCCACATGCTTCCAGGAGGACTGTAATAGCACTGGGAATGTCAGCATTCTCGTATACTGGTAGTAAATTCCCCATAGGAAGGGAGTGGGGCGGAGGGCGGGGAGAGGTGAAGGGGTTTGGAATGATGATTCAGAAAGCTGTTCTCCCTCAGTCTTGCTTCCTCTTTCTTTAAGCATTGGCCCTGAAACTTCAGAACCCCAGGTAGGTTTGTAGAGATATCTGCAGCCTCAGGTGGTGGGGAGGTGGGGAGGAAAGGCTCATCTTGTTTCCTTTGACAGATATTGCCCAGTGACCCCCAATTCCATTCCTTCCATGGCAAAAAGTGGAGAAGGCCCTAATATTAGGACGAGTGGAAAAGACTGAGAAGGTACAAAAGAATTCCAGGGCAATGATCCTGGGCTTTGCATGGATTTGACAGCTGCCTGATAACAACGGATTCACAACTAGGAGCTGTAAGTCTATTGGTCCAGTGAGATAAGGATTTGGCCTTAGACTGACACTACGGACACTGTTGCTGCAGTGCTTTGGAAATCTGAGTGTGGTCAAAGCAGCCAGAAGAGATCCATCTTAGAGATTCCCACTCTCACTTCGGAGGTATTTGAATTGAGGTAAACAGGGCCATCTAGCGTGAGGAAGGACCGTGAGTATTTTTAGATACCTTTTAGATGGAAAAGCAAGGGGCAGAAGTCAAAGTATTTCTTTAAAAAGTTAGAAACAGAGATAAAAGCCTAAGTTATGGCATTGGGCTAAGGTTTTCACAAAGGTGAAAGAAAATTTAGTGTACCAGTATCTTCTGGCATTCCCAGGAAGCAGAGCTATGGAGGGTGAAACTTGTGGTCACCTTCATGTTCAGACTTCTCACTGACCTGTGCTCTGCCTTCATTCTGCCCCACATGCCTAAGCCAACAGCGAGCAGCACCGGCCCTATAGAGTCTTCCCACCTTCTTACTGCAAAGGTTTCTGCTGTGTCCAGTCTCTGTCTAAGGATGCAAGGAGAGGAAACTTTTCTTGTATCCTCTCTTCTTTCTCCCCACAGGGGCCAGATGCAGTCTGGCCCAGAATTAATATCAGGCTTTCCTTCTGGTGGGGAATAATGGGCAATTCCTACCTGAAAGCCATCTGGGTTTACAGACTTTAGCTTGCAAAATGTGCTCTGTTGTACAGGGCTGAGGGAAAACGTAGCTGAACTGCTTTTAACTTCGTGATTAGAAGCACAGTAATAATGCAGTCCTTCCATTTCTTCCAAACTGGTCTGAAATGGACATCATGAAGACAGCATTAATATTTCACTGTTCAGTAATATTTCAGGGAACATCACACAAGAGTAAAGCAAAGAGATGCACTTTGAGCTATTTCAGCTGCAGCATCCAACATGCTTGACATGCAAAGCACAGATTCATCTTCTAGATGATTAGATAACTGGGTCCCCCCATCCTCTTTTGAGACCTAGCAGCTTCTTGTTCCCATATGGCATCCTAGAGGCATAATGTAAAGCTTCTTCACTTAGTTCAATTATGAGTTCCAAATTGCTTCTTAGAGCTTTTCAATCAAATGAGTCACAGGACATGTCCTTTTCAGAGGCACCGCAGTAGTAGTGTGTATAGAAGTATAGAGCCTAATCCAAAGCCAAAGGGAGTTTCTCCATTGATTTCAATGGGCTTTAAATCAGGCCCGTGCTGCATATGTTTTCTGCAGGTTTTTCTCTTGTGCATATATGAAAAACTTTTTAAGGAAAATTAACAGCAGCTCTGACAAATCTGCAGTAAACCTTGGGTCTTGTACAGCTCTGTCAATATGCTCAGGGGAAGCAATTACTTCCAGAGCATGAGTGGTGGCTTCTGTTGTAATAGACAGAGCATTGACACCGTTATAATGTAATTTCGGCAATCATGCATGTACCAAACACTATTTAAAGATATTTTGCAGCTGTTTTTACCTCTAGGTGTATTCTATCTAAAACATTTAATCAGTAAGCAGATGTTAAACTAGTACTCTTTTTTTTTTAACTTGGTGTTTTATGCATTTCTACTTATCAATTGATACCCAAATTCAATCAGTGCCTATGCTACCGTGCATGATATAGTTACCATTTATAGATATCTATTCAAATTGGATGTTTACATATATTTGTATAATCGGCTATGCTTTAGACAGCTGAAGCTAACAATAAATGCACCACTGTACACAGCTTTTGTCCAATGAGACAAATTCTTCTGATTTTTTTTTTCACAGAATAAGCTGCTCATCATTTTGGATTGAGCAGTCATAAAACAAACAAAACAAAACAAAAAAAACCCTCACACAACAAAACAATCCTGATATGTAGCCAACTGTTTGGTTTTGTGCTGCCCTCTTTCACACCTATGATTCAACCAAGTCTACCTTTCCTAACTCATATTGAATGCAGCATTAAACATTATTAAACCAAATGTTGGAATAATTTTATTCTGTGCCCTCTGAGTGCACACACACTGCAGTTTTACTGTACTTTTAACACATAAGGCAGAAATTTTCCTGTCAATAAATGCATTAAAATAAATTCTGTCTAATTATGATATTTGCTCAGTCAGTTTTAACACATACTCCAAATCCACATTACTACAGTTGTCCTAGTGCTAGTCAAAACATGACTGTTTAATTTATGAGCTTTATCTTGTAGGAGGTCAGTGTGGGATGGTCTTGCATTATGCAAAACAAGAGTTATTTCTTATGCCTTTTTTCAGAGTGTCAAATCAAAGGCAGAATTCCTAGGGTTACTATGAGATAAAACATTTACAAGCAAACTCAATGCACTGACAATATAAAATATTTCTGCTGTGTTACACTTCATATTCAGAGCCAAGCCTTGAAGTCCTTATGTAGGAAAACTTCTGGTTGGCTTCTCAATACTTGTGTAGCTTGAGTTAATTTGGGTGCAAAATGCCTAAATTACTGATCCCTGGCTTAGTCTCTTAGGAGGCTACTTGAAGAATTGTCTCAGAGGTTTGAGATGGAACTACTTATTAAAGCCCAGATCAGTATAAACATGATCACAACATTATTAAGGTATGAAAAAATATAACAATAACCTGCGTTATGCACATTCTCAAACCATATAGGGGGACACCTGCAGTGAGGATGGAAGAGGGAGCCCGTCTTTTCTGGGTTTATTATTACGGTTTCTACCATCTGACCACCCCGACTTGCCAACTAAGGCCTGGGCATACACCATCCCCTTATACACATACGCTACCAGGGCAAAATTTGATTCTCAGCCCTCTCTCCATGTTTGGTATTCCAGGGGACCAATTTTAGGATTGCAGTTTCTTGCACAGCCAGTTTGCATCAATACCTTTCACAATGGTTTCGACACATCAGTGTGGTTTCAAATGTATCTTAAAAATGCTACCTTAAACCCATGATGTTATTGCAGATTATATGTTTGTTAGAAGATACATATGACTAAATTTTATGATCCTTGGGTCAATCCCTCATGCTAAGTATTCCGGCCTTTGCTAAGTGCTAGGCCTCAAGCTTACCGCCAAGCCTCTTTTAAGACAATTCTTCATTTTGTGTACTCCTGCTTACAAAGATAATTCATTATTTCTTTCTTAAACATCTTAATAGTATAGGCTATTGCCTGAGCCCTGAATATAAATTATCTAAGTGAGGTCATAGTTGGACATCAGGCCAAAAGTCAACAGTGTCCAAAACAGGCTAGCAAGCATTTTTCTCCCCTTTTTCCTCTTTATTTTTATTTAATTTTACATAAAAAAAAAACAGGGCCCAAACTCGGCCCTTATCTAAGCAGGTGCAATTTTGCTGCTAGTTTCTCCTCTTAAAGCATGCCTGAATTTGGGATTAGGAATTTAAGACTTGATCCAACTCCCACTGAAGCCCACTAAGACTCAGATTTCAATGGGAGTTGGATCAAACCCTGCATTCACAAAGAGAGGTCTATACATTTTTAGAGTGGGATTGTCCCTGTCATTGCATGGATGTGCAAGAGGGACACGTGTACTGAGGCTGGGAGGGAAGAGGAGGAAGGAAATCATCTCACTACCTTAAATTATGGCCCAGCCCTTATGTTACTCCTTTGCATTGCAGCTGGAGAGGAATTATGCTTCAGGGAGATGGTCCCTCCCTAAGATTCACCCAGAGCAGTGCAGCTGCCCACCACCCCTTGCTCAGAACTGTACCTAAATGGTGTAATTTAACCCTTAGTTTGCACAGATACAATAAGGGAAAAATAAGAAAATGAATAAAAAAATAAGGTTCTTATAGAAATGTCAGCTGTTCCATGTTTCAAATTAGACTTAATGGGCTAAATTCAGAACAGATATGTTAATGTAGATCCAGCTGAATCATCTTAGATAGACACACACCATAACAATATCTAAAGGAGCCTAAGTTGGTGCAATTTAAATGTCAAGGAGCTGTAAGCAGTTGTAAGTTAAAGTTCAGGGACTCCTTTAACTTACACCTTCTTCTGGCTCCTCAGGATGAGCATTACACCAATTTAGTCTCTCTCTGACCTTTAACTTGACTCCCTTAGATCTACTTACACCACCCTGCTGATAGCTAAGCAAGAGGGTTCTAACTTGTACCACCTTACTCATCATTTTGCCAACTCATGATTTTATTGTGTGTTTTGTGATGTGTATTTTTTTTAAAGCCCCAGTTCCTAGAGCCATGTGAATGTCAGCTTTCTTTCTTTCTTTCAAGTTTCTCACTTTTTCTGCTGCAAAGTAAAGCACAAAAGTGTTACCTGGGCATATTCAAAAGGCTAAAACAGAATATAAATAAAAAAGCTCGCACATATTTTCTCTTAAATTTCATTATTGTAAGTTGATCTGTAAGTGATTCTGGGGGGCCTGAATCATGATTTTTCTATATTGGGAATACTGTACTCATCACCCTGTATTCAATATTTTCTATTCCTGTCTGACCTGCTAAATACTAACCCTAAGATATTACTATTCATTTTATCAATTGTATAACAAGTTCAAAATTAATGTTCTTACAGGAATATTCAGCCACAGTGCTCAGACTCACTTTCATCAGTCACATAACATAGCAAAGGAGAGTTATGTACAGTGGGCTCAGATGGCTGCTGCTGGTGCACATTTTGAGGTGCACATTTTAATCTCTCTGCATGAGCCAGCACCATGGCCTTAGATGGTATGAAACTTGGGATCCCTGATAGCAGTTTTTATTTGCTATCTCCTAGCAGAATTCCCAGGCTGGATGGCATTGTGAACACTGTCTGTGTATAAAAGCTGTTTCCTTTCCTTTAAAAAAATATAGCATTGAGCTAGAAGACAAAGTTTTAAAAAGCTCTTAAATTCCATTGATTATCAGTGGAACTCAGGTGGGTAAATCACCTAGGAACTCTAGAAAATTTTACACACAGTCTTAGATGTTTCACACAGTTTGCTTCACTTTGGTCCTCCAGCAATGTTAAACATTCATCTAACCACTCTACTGCTTCAGCATCAGTCTTACACATCTTTGGAATTCACTTCTCTCAGATTTTCTAGTGAATGAATGAACTGGCAGGAATGCTCATGGAAACGGTACATTTTCAAACGAACATTAGAGAATATTCAAGGAAAACATATTGAAGGCCAGTTTCTCGACTGGTATAAATTGGTATAGCCCCACTGAACTCAGTGGAGCAACACTGATTTGGCCCTGACCTTGGAGATATGTGCTAATACCCCAAATTACAAATCTATAGTTCAGTTTCCCAAATGTTCTTCTATCTTTGTTGTAAGAGTCAGTTTCAGTAAAGGCCCATGGCAATAGGCTTGTTCCTTAGAATGTTCTTAAATAAATTCACCTTTGCTGTGTTGAGTTAGACAAGATTTGCAGAAAATATCCTCCCTACTAGTATTGGAAGACTGTGTTAAGATTTGCTGCATTTAACTGAATGAGATGGAAAACAGAAATCCAAAATTGCACCTACTGTTCTAGCATGTCTTCTGTCTCTGTTCATAAATTAATATTAGAAATTGTCAAAATATTTTTCTGGGCAAAATGGCTTTTCAACAATATGGAAATTTGGAAATGTTAGTTTGACATAAAACAACATCCTGAAGACATTCCCCCCTGCCCACCCGAAAAGTGTTTAATTCACAATCAGCTCTCAGGGCAAAATAACCTATGGTCTTACTCAGATTTTATAATTTCTTCCGGAATAAGTTAAGTAGTATTGATTGTGCCAGAATTCCACAAGAATTTCAATTATTTCATTCTGCTCATTTGTATAAGGCTTCATTAGAGTCT
Source organism: Chelonoidis abingdonii (assembly GCF_003597395.2). Lineage (NCBI taxonomy): Eukaryota > Metazoa > Chordata > Testudines > Testudinidae > Chelonoidis > Chelonoidis abingdonii. The sequence continues at coordinate 150,134,204 of NC_133771.1, forward strand.
TTAAATTTTCAACAAAATGTCTCGTTGTTTTCCTCATTGAGCATCCTAGTTAGCATGTAGCTTACATACAACCATTGTAACATTGTTACCGTAGCCTGAATCTCTTTGCAACTGAGTTTGTACATGCCAACACACACTGAATTATGCTATCATCCGATTATTATGTCTTATTGTTTGAATGGTCACTGAACTGATCAGTCAGTAGAAGAGCTCTGAAAGAATTATTTTGACCTCAATGACTTAAAACTGAAAGCACAAGCTCATCAAAAAAATATTAAGTCTCTGTGCAAAACCAACCAAGTTAGTGATGTTAAGATGCTTAAATCACTGAGAATACAGATATTTTCCATTCACACCCAACATAATGCAGCTCCATAGCTTTCCTATATGCAAATAGACTCCTTTAAAAAAATCCAGGCCATTTTTCACATTTGAGAGTAATGTTGGTTGTTCCTTTTGTTTTGGCAGAAGCTTTGAGAAGGACCCTGTCTCATCAGCATCTAAATTTGTTCAGGCTCTAAGCCTTCTCTTGTCATTAAATTAAGCAATGAAAGCCTATAAAAGGATCGATTGATTCAGCAGGTGGTGACATCATCTCACCAGTAAGACAGTTGCCAAATTCTATATTCTTGTTAATATGGATCCAGCCTACCTTCACTTGCAGAAAAATGAACATTTCCATCCAACTCACAGTGACATTGAAGTGCTTACAGCTGCACATGAAATTGGTGTGTTTTAGCATTAGTTTTGTACAAATTACATGTAAAAATTCCTTTTGTCCAAAGCTTCATTGTACCAGCTTCTTTAAATTCATAATTTTCTTAGCACTGATGGACAGATCCTGATTTTTTTAGTCAGTTTTTAATCACTCATTGACTTAAATAGCAAATTTGTCTGAGCAAAGTCTGAATAAAAGCAGACTGAGGACTTCAAGGATTTGGCAATGAAATAGGTAATTACTTTAAATTTTCTTGAGAAAAACAGGAGAACTGTGTGTACAATGAAGACAGCTGCAAAGTAGCTTGTGATCATGGATTCTCACACATTCTGTGAAATTCAGCAGGGAATAAAAACATCATTCTGCAGTATGTAGTTTTCCTACAATTTATTGTAATATTGAAATTACAGAACATGCCAAAAAGCATTACACTTGTCACCATTGGCAACAGCACATTTGCCCTAGGTCAGAGAGGAGCATAAGTTTTATTTAAATAAACAAACAAACAAACCACATCGCCTCCATAAGAAGCAAGCTAAAAAAAAATGAAAATTAAACTTTGGACAGAACTAAATTTCCCTATGTTTGAATCACTATCTACAGATGACATACTCCTAGCCTGTATTGGCAAACCTAGTACTGAATTCAGAAATGGAAAAATATATTGGTAGCTGGGATTTCTTAACAAACATGAGATAACATGAAGAATAGTGATTGGTCTTCATTAAACTAGAAAATAAATGCTCAACTTGATTTGACAATAGTGGTTTTATGACACTTTTCCCCCCAGAGTGCTTAGAATAATTAATACATATGCATTGCCACAGGTCTACAGCACGAAAAGCCAGAGGGATGGTGGCCAGGACTGCAAATGGCAGCATTTCCTTTTCTGAAAGGGACCACAAAAGGGTTCTGAGAATTTAAAGTCTAGGGAAGACTGTTCAAGGTGTAAACAAAGAGCCCAAAAGTTCCCTAACCCCTCAATTTTAATTAGCATTGGGAATTTTTAGGGTTCTTATTTCTGTTCTTTCAACACAGAGCAGTCTTTCAACATTCTGACATTCATACAATTATTCTGTCTACAATGTCCTCTGCTTGCTACTCTGTCACACATTGAGGAAGAAGTAATTGATTTATAATGGGTATGAGTTACAGTTGCATCAAAATTGTATATTGTATTTGCAGTTAAGTCATGGAAAGTGAGAGCTGTACAACAAAAGAACATATTAGAAAAAGAAAGGACCTTCTTCCTTCACATCCTCAACCATTTTTTGTATACTGTTGATCCATGTGTAAGTATAAAAGGCATTGCATAGTTCACATGGCAGAGAAGAGACAGTCCTGTAGACTATTCAGGAAGGTCTGGCCTTATTCACCATTGCCCTGCATGTTTTCTGTAATCACACCAGTGCAAAGTAGATTTAACAGCACTACTGTTCTGATTTGTTAGCATTTTGCACTTCACCCTAAAAGTCTAAAGTTGTGTAACAGTTGTTGGTCCACCATTCCCCCTCCTGGCTGGATGTGGCATTGTAGTCCCTTTGCCTCAGTTTCCTCCACTATCCTACTCTTGCCATAAGTGTCCTGGCCCCCCAGCCAGACCATTCTGCAGAGTCCTGACACCTTCTGGGCTATGGAATCCTCTACTAAGTCCAACAGAAGTATAAATAAACACAAACCTTCAGCCCTGGTGCTGCTGGGCTTAGCTAGCAGCTATCTCATCACAATCATGTCTCTGCTGCACTATACTATCCTCCTGTCTAACTACAGGCTTCTGTGTCTCAATCAACCCCACAGACCAGGGGCTAGCATACTCCTCTCCTCACTCAGGGTTCAGGCAGGCTACAGCTCTGCTAGGCCTCTACCTCCAATCTAGATTCTAGCTCCTCCTATGGAGTAGCTTGTCTGTTCTTATGTCCTTCTTTCTGGCTTCTCCCCAGAGGCAGAGTTCTCTTAACCTCTTTGTCTCTGGATCCTCCATCCCTCCAATTTGGATCACTCTGTTCTTACTGGAAATTACCTCAGCTGGGCTTTATCTCTAATTAGACCTCGCCCACTCTCCATGTGCATCCAAATGGCTAATTAGTCTTTTAGGCTCATGATAACATTTACACTCCACAGTGTGTGTGGAGTAAACATGGCATCAGAAGTAGTGTGAAAAACAGTAAGTGATTTTTTTCCTGAAAAATGTTGAAAAAAATGAGAATTGTTTTTAATTTTCATGGTTTTCTCATCCCAAGAGAATTGAGATTTGAAAAAAGTGTTTTCTCTCCTAAATTGGGTTGAAAAGTAAAAATCTCTACAATTTTGATGAACTGAATATCTGGGGAGGAATGGATTAGGTCAATTGAAACATTTTGTTTCAACTTCAACCTCTAACTTATGCTTTGAAATAAAAAGTCATTTTGAAAATGGAAATTTTGTTTCAAAAGTGTCAAAATGGGATGTTTTTACAATTTCAAACCTTTCTTTTAATTTTTTTTCTAAGTGGGAAGTTTGTCAACACACAGTTTCAGTTTTGATGAATGTACATTTTGGAAGTACTTGCTCTTGCAGTTCAAAATCTGTTTCTTACTAAAACTGACAGAAGCAGGATATATTTTGTTTGCAAGTTTGTCTAGTTGGGTGTCTAATTAACACCAAGCAGGGACACCATCTGGCTCTGGGATAGCAGAGTAGTGAACATGTTCCTGATTGTGCCAGAGGCTATCTCCCAGACTTGTGATAAATGGGAGCACAACCATACATTAGGAACCAAATAAGCCTAGGAGCAAACTGTCCATGAGCTGGGCTCAGGTTACTATGTGGCATTAAAACAGAAGTAAAAAGGGGGAAAAAAACAAGTGAAAAGTTCAAAATATAGTTTTGAATTAATGTATAACTCCCAGAGTCTGTGGCCATTTCTTCTTCTCTGTAAATAGAACTGGGCAATGAATCTTCAAGAAATCATTTATTTGTGAATAGTGCTGATTCTATTTTTTGTTTATTTATAATTAGTTTATGGTGAATATTCAAAAAACAAGCTGTTTTGATTGGATATAATGTTATGTTTCTGTTCCCTGGCTGGACGAACAAAATGTTTGATATCAAGTTTTAGTATAAACCTGAAATTTGTCTGCTGCAAATACTCTCTAATATTTGCTCAAAATTTACTATCTCCAACAACATTTCTGCCACTAAAGTCAATCATTAGAATACAGCTTGAAAGTACACACAAACGGTGCATAACTGAGCAGAAGTGAAGCTTTCTAAGAATTCCAATGATCATTAATTGTAAAACTTTTGCAGTATTTCTAGCTTTGTTATAAAATCATTATGCAACTTTATTCAGCGAATGAACAGAGGTCTTAAGGAATGCATTTAGATTAGGGCTTTTTGAAATAGAAAGTTGTTTATATGTGAAGCCCTCATTTTGATGAACTAGTTTTTTCATTTATTGTTGGTTGGTTGGTTGGTTGTTTTATTAATTTGATTATGCTAGTGGGCAAAGACCCCAACCAAGATCAGGTTCTCATTGTGATAGGCACTGCACAAACACACAGCAAGAGACTGTCACTTCCACAAAGCAATTGTAATCTCAATTGGTGGGACACACAAAAGAATCAGAGAAAGGAGAAATAGCCTTCAGCTTTCTTTAGAAATTAATTCCACCATATTGTGTACAAAGTCATGCAGAGACAAATTGATTCAGCTAGCAGGTAATCTGGTTAATTGAGGTTGCCTCCACTTGGTTGCCATCAAGTTTTTCCATGCCCTCAAGAATGTTTGTGTATAAAATTGTTCTGATATGGACCCAACTAGCTGTTTCCATGGTTTTAAAGCAACGTCTTGGGGGCTTTGCTGCTAGTTTTGCCCAGTGCCATTTATGAAAGTTCTGGAGTTGCTTGGGTCACTTTGGGATACTATTAGTTGGTTGGATCTGTGCCCATCTACTTTAGTTGATTAAGGCAAATGGAGACAGGCAGGGTTTCCTGTTGGAGGAAGATTTGTTAATCCCTGTCTTTGGCAGGGTAGGATAAGAGGTGTTTGTATGGAGGCACTGGTTAGTTTCTTGAATAGGGACATATCACCTGATGACCATCTTTTCAACTGGCAATCTCTGTCAAATCTACTCATTTGAAGCGTGCTTCACCACAGCCTTTCCCATGACCAACTCTGACAATTCAAAGGGTCCTGTGATTTCTTTTAAATCACTCACTCTAGTTTTAGACCGAGGGCATGTTCTTAAGAAAGTACTGAGGCTTTATTAGAAACATCTTTGAATGTTGGGAACCTAGATAGATTTTTAGGGAGGGGAAGTACTAAAAAACTACCAGCACTCTGTGCAGAATGAAACTGCTGATGTGCTGCCGGTGAGTGAGTCACTCAGCATGCCTATGATGTAGTTTTCCCTTTCCTCCTCAAAAGCATAGGGTAGGGGGTGTGATGTCCCAGGTCTCAAACACAGGCCTGAGCGTTTTCAAGCAGCCATTTACTCCTGGCCACCACCCAAGGTATAGTGAAACCCGGTGGTCCAGGAAGTAGTAGGACTCCAGCCTCAGTCAAGGCACCACTCACAGGCAGCCATGACTAGAGGACCCATCAGTTGATCCAGCCACGCTATTTAAGCCAGAAGGAGGTTCAGGAAGTTGTCTGAGTAACTACGTGATTCTTTGCTGATGCATTGGACCCTGCTTCTGCTTGCTTCCTCCATTTTGAACCCACTCTGTTCCTGGTTCCTGCTCTGGCCCTTCCTCGCCTCTGCCTTCACTCCTAGTTCCCACTATGCTCCTGCTCTGTGCCTGATCCTTCCCTCTCCTCTGGCTCTTGCCCTTAGGCCTTGCTTCTGACCACTGGTTACCAGTCCGGCTCTGGCTTGACCCTTGTCTCTGACTTTTGGTGTCTGATCCCTGGCTTTGGTAATCGGTAGTTGACTCTGGTGCTGACCCTTAACTTCATTCCCCGACCTGGACATCTCCACTGACCATTAAGCCAGACTGCTTAAGTCCCTGTCCCTAACAGTTTGATATGTTTCATTTCCAACGCTATTTGCCATGGCATATTCAATGGGCAAATCCTGCCACCTCCTCTGTCAGGGAGGACTGTTTGCCCAAAGCTGTCATAACCTTGCCTTACCTGGGTTTGGGATAGTCCCCAAGTGGAAAAGGCTACAATTATGCCTCCACCACCACAGGTAAAAAGCACAAGGAATGGGGCTGGGCAATGGAGGACATGTCCAGGGCTTCAATCTCTGGCTGGACTTTTGAGGACTTGGGCAGTTGATGCAATTCAGAAAAAGATTTTCTCAGGGGAAGCGGCCCAATACTCGGGGAAGAAAAATGTGGCTGTCACAGGGTGACTGGCTCCTTTAAGAGGTATTATTAGGTCCAGCCACACCTTTGCCATTTGGCTGTTCTCCCCAGCTGTGGAAAATTAGTTCAGCCCCATGATAGGTAGGTTATGTGATCAAAATCAGTCCAGGTCTGGAGATAAAAGGCAAGTCTGCAGAGAACCAAAAGAGAGTAGAGCAAGCAGACAACTTGAGGCCTGTCTAGGGAGATGAGTTCTCAAAGGTACTCTCCAGGGAATCTTGTTGCCTGTTGGGATTTCCCAACCCGGGGAGAAAAGGGCTAAGATAAGAAGGAGCTAGTAAGGGAAAAGCTGGTCAGAGGTTATAGCTGGCCTGAATTAATAAGCACAGCCCAACAAGGAGGGAGAAACCCTTGGCCTCTAGAAGGAGAGGTACCGGATACCACTGAACCTATAAGCCAGGCCTGAAATTTCCTTCTCTTCAAGAAGGAGGATTTAGAAAACCACTGAAGTTAAAGTGGAACTCTTTTGTGGGGAAGGCGATTAAACAAAATGAGCTATCTCCAGCAGAGGGGAAATATTGTTTAGTGATTCTGGATGCGAGTGGCTTATTTCTAATTTCCCAGGATTTAGATGGGGTACCTGCAGAACCATGCCATGCCACAAGGGGTGCTCTGGGGTGATCCCCTCTTACAGTGGCTTCAGGATACATTTGCATCTCATTGCTCCTTATGCTGGGTCAAGCTACCTAAGTGAATTCCCAGAACATAAAGAACTAATATAGATGTCAATAGGAAGTTACAGAACCACTAAGTTCTGTCACCACATTTTCCATGGACAATACGCATCTGTGATTTCAGAGAAGAATGGAGAGAAAAGAAGGCAAGGAAAAGGAGAGAGTTACAATTCTGCAGATATTTTTTCCTAACTGATCTTTCCACCACCTAGAAGCTCTTGCTACAAGAGAAAAAGATCAGATATCAACTGGTGTAAATTGGCATACTTCCACTGATGTAAATCAATGTAACTCCATTTACATCCACTGTGGCTCTGGCCCCAAAACATTTTCATTTTCTGTAAGTGTAATGAACTTTTTGGTGGGCTTTGACATTTTTTACAAAAATGTCTATGAGCCATGTGAAAAGTGTCAGGAAAACCTCTGCAGAGATACAAGATTCTCTTAGCACCCTGTCATGGTACAATTCCCCACTCTGAACCTTAGCATCCAAAAGATGGGGTACCAGCATGAATTCCCTTAAGCTTGATTACCAGCTTAGGACCTGTAGTGCTGCCACCAACCAGGAATTCCAGTGCCTGGTACACTCTGGTCCCCTCAAAACCTTGCCCGGGGAACCCCAAGACCCAGACCCTCTGGATCTTAACACAAGGAAAGAAAACCCTTTCCCCCACCGTTGCCTCTCCCAGGCTTCCCCTCCCTGGGTTACCCTGGAAGATCACTGTGATTCAAACTCTTGAATCAGAAAACAGAGAGGACAATTCACTTCCTCCTCTTCTGCTTTCCCCTCCACGACTCTTTTCGAGAGAGAAGTAATCCTGACCAGAGAGAAATTAGCCTCTCTTCTCCCTTCTCCTTCCCACATCCTGGTGATCCAGACCCGTCCCTAGGGTCCACACAGAATAAAAAACAATCAGGTCTAACAAGCAGAACTTTTAATTAAAGAGAGAAAAACAGTAAAAATTATCTTTGTAAATTTAAATGGAATAGGTACAGGGTCTTTCAGCTATAGACACTGGGATACCTCCCAGCTAAGTATACAAGTACAAATTAACATCCTCCAGCAAATACACATTAACTCCTTCAGCCAAATGCACATTTGCAAATAAAGAAAACAAACATAAGCCTAACTCGCCATCTACCTAGTACTTACTATTTGGAATCTATAAGAACCTGTATCAGGGAGATTGGAGAGAAACCTAGTTCTGAGCCCCCAGAGAGAACAACAACCAAATTCTAACAGCAACACAGAAAGTTCCCTCCCTCAAGATTTGAAAGTATCCTGTCCCCTGATTGGTCCTCTGGTCAGGTGACAGCCAGACTCACTGAACTTGTTAACCCTTTACAGTCAAAAGAGATATAAAGTACTTCTGTTCTATTAACTCCTACTATCTGTTTATGACTCACCCAAAAGAGTTCTTTACCTTACAGTAGTTTAGTTCTGTATGGCCCCCATAAGAGGTTAATCAACATGAACAATTTCAGAGACAATGTGGGTGGCATAACAGCTTTTATTGCATCAAATAAACAAGTTTACACTGTTAATTAAGAGTGAAAGAGGCATCATGTACTGTAACTATATGTAGTACTGCAGACATGTAACCCTCTTTGGAACTGAGCCTCTCTGGCAATGGTTCTCAACCAGGGGTATATGTAGCCTTGGGGATAGGCAGAGGTCTTCCAGGGGGTACATCCACTCATCTAGATATTTGCCTAGTTTTACAACAGTCTACAGAAAAAGCACTGGTGAAGTCAGTACAAACTGCAATTTCATACTGACAGTGACTTGTTTATACTGCTCTATATACTATACCCTGAAATGTAAGGACAATGTTTATATTCCAATTGATTTGTTTTATAATTGTATTATAAAAATGAGAAAGTAAGAGTGATGTATACAGATGGCTTGCCGGGCCAGTGAGCAGCAAGAGGCTGCTCGGTCCTCGACTGGAGGGGACAGCCTGACTCAGAGACAAGGGAACTAGTTTTGGTTTTGGTTTTGGACTGTTTGAGTTTGGAGATGAAAGAGGTTTGGCACTTCATGGCCTAGGGGGGTTTCTACTCAAATCCTACTCCCTCCACAAAGTGAGATTTTGAGTTGTTGTGGGGTTTAGTATGTGATAGGGGAGTACCAGCCCTGCAGAGACCAGTGAGGCAGAGAACCAACCCAGTGCAGGCTACCTAGAGTCAGCTGAGACCGTCCACGGGACTCCAGACCAGGGAGTCAGGAGAGGATCCTGCCCCACTCAGGTGAGCTGCCTCCTTTTTGTTTAAGCTGGCCATGTTCACAGCACTGCAGCGCTTGCTGCAGGTCTTATCCTCAGCATCACATCTGCCTGGAACAGTGCTGGGGCGGGGGGCGTTGTGTAGAGTAGAGAATGCAGGGAGGTGGGAAATTATGTTATACTGATTGTCTTAATATTTTAGTTAATTCTTTTCTTTCACAGCGCCTTTGTTTTATCTCCCCAGTAAAGTCCCCTATGCTATATTGTTCTTTTGAGTGTGGCTTTTCATTTGTTGGGGCTTGTATTAATGTGTTGTGGTGTTCCTGTCCTGGGCTCTATTCGTTGTGACTAGAGTCATAGAATTATTCATTTTGTCAAGAGACAGCAGCCCTTGTGTCCCAGGCACAAAGCAGTCATCTTTGACTGAGGCACCAGGCACAGAAATAAAGAACTCAGGACCCAAGCCATTCAAGGAGTAGAGAGAAGTCATTTGGATTAGCAAGCACCAGCGTGGAGGCTTGAGCCATGCTGTGGGGGAGGGTCTACAGCTATAAAAAAAAATCAAAGGATAGACACCTCTACCAGATGTAGCAAAGGAGACAATCCTGCAGAGGCAATCTTTTTTCATGGCAATAGATAATAGGATTTCTTCTTCTTCTATTTCGTACATTTGACCATAAATGGCTACATACGTTATAGAATCATTTTCATAGATTTTTAAAAGAGTATTTCTTCATGTAAATAGGTCCAATTTTCTTCCTACTTCTAGTCATTTTTCCACGTGTAACTTGACTGACTGCAGTGCAGTTACTCACTAATTACAAACACGTAACTGAGAGGAGAATCAAGCCCTTAGTCTTACAAAAACTTTTGTTGACTTCAGTGGCAGTTCTGCTTCTGAATTCCTGACTTGCAAACAGCTTTACTCAGTGTTTCCGTTCTGTTCAAATTCTGAAATTCTGGACAAAAAATGTTCTGCTTTGGAATAACAGGGCTTTAGAGAGATTTTTCCCTTCTGCAGGAAATGTCAAAACCTTCCCCCCCCCCCCACATCAAAACATTTCATTGAGACTATTTCAAAATGATTTTGACTCCAGAAGCCCAAGCTCTGAGGCTCTTGGCACAGCCCCAGGGCTTCTGGTTGCCCATCGGCCCTAACCAACAGGGAACTAGGAAACTAGGAACCCTGAGAGCCATGGCTGAGCTGGGAGCCTCAGAGCTTGGGATCCATGGCTCTTAGAGCTCCCAGTTCTGCAGCAATGAGCCTGGAGAACAGTCCAGGCTCCGAGCTTTGTATGAGAAAGCCAGATGGTGTCTTAGGGCCTGTTGGAAGTCCTTCTAGTGGAGCTGTGAAATGGAAGCTGTGAGATGGCAGCTTTCCCACAGAACCCTGCCTGTGGTTTTTCAGATGTTGATGAACCAAAGCCTGGTCTACACTAAGCGTTTAAACTGAATTTAGCAGCGTTAAACCGAATTAACCCTGCACCCATCCACACAACGAAGCCCTTTATATCGATATAAAAGGCTCTTTAAACCAATTTCTGTACTCCTTCCCGACGAGGGGAGTAGCGCTGAATTGGTAATTTTTTTTTTTTTTTTTTTTGTTTTTTTTTTTTTTTTTTTTTTTTTTTTTTTTTTTTTTTTTTTTTGTGGCCCGTTTTTTTTTTTTTTTTTTTTTTTTTTTTTTTTTTTGGTTTTTTTTTTTTTTTTTTTTTTTTTTTTATTTTTTTTTTTTTGTTTTTTTTTTTTTTTTTTTTTTTTTTTTTTTTTTTTTTTTTTTGTTTTTTTTTTTTTTTTTTTTTTTTTTTTTTTTTTTTGTTTTTTTTTTTTTGTTCATGTTCAGCTTAGGGTTAGTGTGTCCGCAATTCGATGGTATTGGCCTCCGGGCGTACTCCACAAGTTGGCAACCATTGTGACCGCTCTGGAAGCAATTGTAACTTAGATGCACTGGCTGTTGAAGTGAAAAGCCGTGACTTTGATTTCATTTCTGTTTGCCCAGTGTGGACTCTATCAGCACAGGTTTTTGGGATGCAGTCCAAATCAAAATGAGTCTCAGCATGGACTGTACGGGAGATACTGATCTGATTCGTGTATGGGAGACAAATCTGTCTATCAGACCTCATTACAGAAGATGAAATGCCAAGCATTTGAAAAAATTCCGGCTATGATAGACAGCGACTCACAGCAGGGGACTAGCACAGTGCTGCGTGACAAGTGTAACGGAAAGCAAGAACAATGGACATCGCTCATTGAGGGAGGGGGGGGGAACTGAGGACTCCAGCTATCCTAACAGTCTCTGTCAGTCTCAAACAGTAAATTTTGCATTCTTAGCTGAGCTCTCAATGCGTGAAGGGTCAAAAATTGTCAGGTGGTTTCAGGGTATATTCGTCAATTTAAACCCCTCCCCGACCGGGGCAAGAAAGGGAAAAAATCATTTCCTCGGCTTTTTTCATGTCACTGTTGTCTCTGATTCTGCTGTAGATCGCGTGCTGCGGCGCTGAACAGCAGACCCTCCCCTTCTTTCTGATGGAGATGGTATAAAATGGCGGAAAACCGTCCTCATCACCGGTGAGTGGCTCACTGCTGCTTGGTGAGGTGGCCGGGGGCACTGGGTTAAAAAAATGGGAATGATCGTGGTCATTCTGGCAGATGGTACAAAAGGCTTGTAACCATCTATGCACTGGCGCGGGATGGGCTCTCTCTCCCACCCTTTAATGTCTATCTGGACTATCATAGCAGCTGGAGGCTGCCTCCCTCATTTTCTCACTAAAAGTCAGTGTTTTTATTCCTGCACTCCTTATTCTTCATCACACAAATGGGGGGACACTGCCACGGTAAAGCCAGGGGGCTGGGGGAAGGAGGGAAGCAACAGGTGGGGTTTGTGCAGGGCACCCCTAGAATGGGAATGCAGTCATATTTTGCAGTGATTCTGGGGTCGGACACGGAGCAGCTGTGCTCTATGGTTCTAGTACACTTGCCCATATTCTGAGGCAGGACTGACTCTATTTTAGACAAAACATAAAAGGGAATGACTCGGGGAGTCATTCATTTTTGTCATGCGCCCTGCCCGCGAACTCAGGAGGGCAGACGGAGCACTCATGTCAGGCATTAGACGGTACAAAATGACTGATAACCATCGTCGCCAATTTCCAATGCAAATGGTGCAAAATGACTGATAACTATCATCTCATCACCAATTTACAATGGCATACGGTGCAATAGGGATGATAACCGTCTCTGCTACCTTGCAAAGGCAAATGAATGCTGCTGTGTAGCGCTGCAGTACCGCCTCTGTCAGTGGCATCCAGTACACCTACAGTGACAAAAGGCAAAACAGGCTCCATGGTTGTCATGCTATGGTGTCTGCCAGGGCAATCCAGGGGAAAAAGGGCACGAAATGATTGTCTGCCGTTGCTTTCACGGAGGAAGGAATGACTGACGACATTTACCCAGATTCACCCGCAACACTGTTTTTGCACCATCATGTGTTGGGATCTCAACCCAGAATTCTAATGGGCGGGGGAGACTGTGGGAACTATGGAATAGCTACAGGATAACTACCCACAGTGCAACGCTCTGGGAATCTACGCTAGCCTCGGTACACGGACGCACACCGCTGAATTAATGTGCTTAGTGTGGCCGCATGCACTCGACTTTATACAATGTGTTTTTAAAAATTGGTTTCTGTAAAATCCGAATAATCCCATAGTGTAGACATACCCCAAGAAACATGTCCGCAGAGCATTTTGGTTTTGACAAATTTCCACTTTTTCTTATAAACCCACTTTCAGCAGACAATTCCCAACCAGCTCAATTGCATAGTGCTCCTGATTCCAACTGCTGCCAGTGGGTGTTGAGGATGCTCAGCACTTTGCAGCGCTAATACCAAAGTAAGATTTGTGAATAATGTTACTGTGAACTCTCATTATAACAAACAAGACGTTTCTGTGCAGCAGCACATTAAGCGGCGGATGTCCTCAGAAGCACCATAGTGCATATTAAAATGGTAACTAGCTTTATTCTAACATATTTCATAAGTTGTCTTATAATCTGCACTTCCTCCTGCATTGCATATTACTTAGGGGGACAAAATGCACACTCCAATCTAAATAGAATATCTCCATGATTATTTTGTGGCTTATTTTATTCCTATGACAGCCCTTGAAATTAACTGATGCCTCCAAGCACTTCTAAGCAATGGGGCTCTGAAGCCATACTAAACCTCATAACTCAACGAAATCCATTGAGGGTCCTTAACACAAACAGAACCCTGGACAAATGTTGTGGTCAGCACCCGCACACCCAATACTGCAGTAAAAATGGACAGAATTTATGGGAGTGAATGTTTCGACTTTCAGTAAGTGATTAGGTAGGATTGTTCACATTGCCTTCTTCAAAGAAGTACAATAAAAGTCATCATTTTATTTACATCTATATGACAGTAAAGTCATTTGGGGAACAGTTTGTTAAATAGCCATAAACAGCATTTTTATTAGTCTCTTTGCATTGCTCTAGATCACATAATTTTATTGTTTGATTGGGACTCAGTACTATTCTGTCCCCTACTTCCCCTCTGCTGTGATAGGGTTTTTAAATGATCCTTTCCAGTGGAAGGATTTAAAAATAATACAGGCTTGCCTCCTGCTTATATGTTTGTTATTCATTTTGCAGCCATTTTATCACTTAGCTGGAGAGGTAAACACCTGAAAAATGCTCTCCTGCTGTGAGTAGTGTTATTTCCTTTGTTAGAGACAGCTTTCCATGCTTAGGAGCCTCCGAGATTAAATATAATTTAAGTCACTAGCCTCACACAATGGTTTGTGATATGTGGGTTCTTACTGCCTCTTAAGATGAGTTCCACAACTCTTGTCCCTCTTCCTACCTGTGCTTTTTTTCATCTTTCTTTCTTCTGTATCCTAGGCTTTCTATTTCCATATCCTTGCCTTATCCATTTTACCCCTTCTCTTCCCCATCTTCCTGATTTCTTCTCCCCTTCTCTGCACTGATTTTGTTTGTGTTTTCCCCCAGAGGTGAAAATTCACTGTAAACGCAGAAAGCTTGAGTGTTCAAGCTCTTTGTGGGTGCAGTACAAGAAAGGCTGGAAAGGTGAAATCCATCCCTCTGCCCCAGGGATCAGTCTATGGCTAAGTACAAATGTTTATAGCCTGGAACAAATGTTGAAGTAGTCACATACACTTATAATGTGCTTGTAAGTGCCTTGAGTTACATGGCAATCAACGTGATGTTTAAAAAACAAAGTCTAGTGTATATCCAATGAGTGCAGGTGTCTGACACAATTACTGTGTGCCAGGCACCTGGGGTGCTGGGACAACTGGATACATGTAAACATTCAGATACACAGACATTCCACAGAACAGATGCAGACACTGAAATCTGCCTCCCATCGTGAAGCCTGAGCAGTGTATATCGAATTCAAGGTCACCAGTTAGCCACTCTTCTCTCTACATCTTCTCCACTCTCACGGAGTGGACGTACTCTTTAGGAATTCCTTCCTCTGTCTCACTATGCTCTCCAGTAGATCCTGGTCTCCCTGCTGGGCTAGAGTCTATGGCCTGGATCTGCTTGTGTTCTGAGCTGTGGATTCCCTTTCCTGGAAGGTGGTGGCTTAGGCACCCAAGCCCTTTCCTATGAGAATGGATTAGATGCATGCCTTATTCCACAACAAGCAGTGAAGGAGTGGGGGAGAACCCACTTTGTAACTTCTAGGCCAGTAGTTATAGCACTTTCCTGGGATGTGGGAGACCCTGGGTTCCAGACTTTTCTCCATCTCATGGGGGAGAAGGGATTTGAATTGGCATCTCTCAGGTGGGAGCACAATGGTTAAGGCAATTGGATATCCAGAGGTGGGGCTCTCTGTCTCGCCTGTTGAAGCTGTTCCACTTTGCATAAATAATTAGCATTGGAGCAGATGAATGGACACTGGGTCTGTCACATCCCAAGCATGTGCCCTTTCCATCAGGCTGTCTCTGACCCAATGACAGACCCCATTGTACAGATTTGGAACTGTAGAACAGAGCTATTAAGGGATTTACCCAAGGTCTATGATAGAGTTGGGAATAGAACCCGGAAGTGGAGTCTCAGTGGATATGTAATAATAAAATCTGGCGCTTATACAGCCCTTTTCATCACTAGATCTCTGAGTGCTTTACAAAAGAGGTCAGTGTCATTACCCCTATTTTACAGATGGGAAAATTGAGGCACAAAGGTGAAGTGACTTGCCCAAGGTCACCCGGCAGGCCAGTGGCAGAGCTGAGAATGAAAGCCAGGTTTTCTGAGTCTCAGTCCTGTCCCCTATCCACTGGACCACACTACCTGTGCTGGCTGGAGCCATCTTTCCATTGCATGTATGTTATGCCAGTACGTCTACTGGTGTTTATATAAAGAATTAAAAATGTGTAAGATTAATGTTATTGTAGTATGAATGGTGATGATGGGGGAGAGGGGAGATGGCCAATAAATCCCTGTAAGCTACAGAGTAAATGGAGCCTTAATTTGTTAGCTGCTGTGTTCCAAAAATTAGATGAGATGCAGTCTCCTGAATTTTAAAAAGGGATTTTAAAAGTTTATGTGGTCTCTTCAGAACAGTGCACATTCACCCAATCCCTCTCAAATGTTCTCAGACTCCATAAAGAACAGAGTATACTTACAGTTTCACCAAAAAATCTCTAATTAGTGAGGGTCAGAGTTGCAATCAAACTGCAAAAACATAACAATTGGATTATCTACACATCTCCATAATATTGCTCATAACAATATATAAGGTATAAATATATCTGTCATGAATATTTATCCTATACAGTAAGGCTGAGTTAAAAGATTTTGATAGTAGGGGGGCTCAACAATGGACTCCTGTGAGATGCCAAAACATCAGAAAAATGAAATGAAGTTTACAAAACCCAAACAAAATAGGAGAATAAACAGGACCAGATGTCTTGTTTTTCTCTGAATGACAGCA
This sequence comes from Chelonoidis abingdonii, assembly GCF_003597395.2. Lineage (NCBI taxonomy): Eukaryota > Metazoa > Chordata > Testudines > Testudinidae > Chelonoidis > Chelonoidis abingdonii. The sequence continues at coordinate 150,150,148 of NC_133771.1, forward strand.
GGGAGCATCCTCTCTCTCCAGTCACTTTTCAAGGTGACACAAATGACTTATTCCGAGCTAGATCACATATCATGGAGAATTAGAAACCTGGAAACCAGGATAGATAGCACTGCAAAGATTTTAACAGGGATGAATAGGCCAGTAACGGATATGAAAGAAACAATAGGAAGCATTGACTCTCCTGCAGTATTTCAGGAAATAACTGCATGCACATGAGACTCAAATATTTAGAGGACTCTCTTTTAGTGTGTGCAACTTATAACAGAAAAATTTGTAGGTGTAAAATGAATTTCAGGTGCAAGCAAGAGTTCTTGCAACTTGAACTCCCTGATTTCCAACCACATTCAAGGAGTTACAAGCATAAAGATTCATACTTATGTCTGCAGTTCAAACAACATATAGGTTCAACTTTATGTGAAATTTGCACCCACTAAACAGAAACTACCCTTTTGAAAATACGAACTGAGATACACAGCAGAGTGCTACTATCTAACACTGAAAAGTGACCTGCTAGCTAAAGCCCCAAGGGCTCTCTTCTTCAGGTTCTGTGGCTTGAGAGAGATGCAGGGGATAGAACCTCAAAGGTATTTCAATTTCAACAGACCTTGAGGGCCTGAAATCTTTTGAAGATCTGCGCCTTAGTGATTCATTAAGACATGCACAAGATATGGAATATAAACTGTCCCTAGTATTTTTTTTCCAGATTTGGGTTGTTCCACAAAGGATGTTTGGAAAAGCTTTCACTGTGACTAGGAAATCTTTAGTAAAAGGCGAAAGATTTATACGATCTGAAGAGAAACCAGAGTTTCTAGAGTTAAGAAATTTCCTTCTTTATTTTATTCCTAGCCAACTACAGATTTCTTACAAGGCTACAGTCCAAATTTTGCCCTCACTTACACCCATGGAACACTATGAAATTGAGTAGGATTGCGCAGGTGTAACTGAGGCCAGAATTTAGCCAAACTTATTTTCCACATATGTCTGCAACCCTAGCCAGCCACTCTCAGGGAACAGATGTGTTAAATAGCTTTTTACCTTCCTATAAGAATGCTAGTTCAAATAATCAGGTTAGATTTGGCCATTGAACTCATCATTTTTTCTCTTCAACTTAAAAACATGACTATTAATTGTAAGAAACATGAGCCTGAGTTCATTGTGTTTTCCTGGCATGGATGGTACAAATTCAACGGACCTGATTCTCCCCTGCTCTGTAACTTGTGGAATCGTTGACACCTGTGCCAATTGGGTGTGAAATTCTGTCACTCTTACTGCAAATATAAGGTACAAGGCAAGGGAAAATTAGACCTTATTTCTTTATTTAGGATCTTACCTGAGGTAGGTGGGTTACAAAAGGTGTTTTGTGCTTTAGGACACCATTGATTATTGATCGGAAATGTTGTTTCTTAATTTTTTGCTCCTTGTTGTAGAAGCTGTACCTCTGTGCAGTGGCCTTTTCATGCAACCTGATTTTGGCAGTACAATATAAAAAACATGAATAATTGTGTTTATCTGTTCAATGTACAGCTAGAGCCTTAGCTGTCTGTGGTTTTCTTTTATAACAATAAATGATTTGATCATGACAATCTTCTTCTGAACTTTTACATATTTTTCAGACTTTCATTGTTCTCTCCCCTCATATCATATGAAGGGCAGAATCATTTTCCTTATATTTCTGTGTCACGGTCTGAACAACAACAAAATCTGGGGTAAAACTTTCAAAAGGACCTATGTGATTTAGAAGCATAAATCCCATATTCAAAGTACCTAACTCACTTACCAGCCCAAGTTCCGCTGACAACGAGCCTTAGGCTCCTAAGGCTAAAGTTTTCAAACACACCATAGTGACATAGGAGCGGAGCTGGTCAGAAATTTCTGACTGAACACTTTTTTTTCTTGTCAGGAACTGGTGATTTTGCAAGGCAAAATGTCCCCAGAAAAAGTGTTCATTTTGACAAAAGCTTTGACAGAAACCAAGTGAATTCCTGACAGACCTCTGCCTAGCAGGGCGGGTTCCAGTCGGAACCTTACCTGTATTTCTGCTAGTTCATCCACCTGGGTCCTCACCTTGCTGGCTCTCAAGCTCATGGCTCTTCTGCAGTTTGGGCTCAAAGCACTGCTAGGGTGGCAAGCCAGTGGGACTGCCTCAGAGTTCGAGTTCCTACGGCTTCCAGGTCTCTGGCTCCTCAGAAGACCTGGGAACTCAGTCTACCAGGCAAAGAGCTGGGACACAATCTCAGTAGCTCAGGGAGGCTCAGAAACATTTAGAAAAGTTGAAAATATATCATTTTGACTCTTTTAATTCAAAAGTTTTGAATTCCCATTGCACAGGGAATTTTGAAAATTAATTTTTTTTCTTTCAGAATGTATGGGATATTTTTTGTTTTAAAAACAGAATTTTCCACAGAACTGGAACTCTAGGACCCAGCCAGCTCTATTTAAGACCCTCAATGAGACATAAGCTTGTAAGTCATTTAGATGTTTTTGAAAAAACTTCTTCTGGCCTCATTTGTTCAGGTATGTGTTTATATAATTCTAATGCTCTACATCTCTCGCTTGTCAGCTATTTCAGGAATGAGCAGTGGAACCAGCAGCAACCAAAAATGTCTCATGATACCAAACTAATTAAAGATGAGAAATTAAAAAACATCCATTACCAGAAATGCAGAAGTGGAGAGGGAACGATAAAAGCCTCTTACACTAGAACACTGCAAAAAGCCTCCTTTGTCAGTTACAGCTTGCAAGAAAATGAGAAGGACAGTGGAAAAAGAACGGTTGAATAAGAGCTTATCCATATCCAAACTGGAACCAACATAATTATATGGGTTTTAATTCACATCTTCATTTATTTTACTCTAAGTCTGTGTGTGGACACTAAGGCCCAGCTCCTCAAAGTTATTTAGGTGCCTAATTCCCATTGAAATCGATGACAGTTTGGTGTCTGAGTCCTGCCATCAGCTTCATGGGGTCGAACTTTGCACCAGGGCCGCCCAGAGGATTCAGGGGTCCTGGGGCAAAGCAATTTCTGGGTCCCCTTCCATAAAAAAAATTGCAATATGATATTCTCGTGGGGGCCTCTGTGGGGCTCAGGGCAAATTGCCCCACTTGGCCCCCCTCACAGGTGGCCCTGGGAAAAATAAATCTTCCCCATCTCAGCACAAAACTAGTTTTGAGAAAACTTCTTTACAAGGTATCACTGATTCTCAGCATCAGCCAGTGCTAAAAGGCACTAAAGCTCATTAAAAGGGCTGGACGAATATTTTCCATCAAAACTTTTTTTGGTTTTGAAAACTAGGAGTTTTTGAAAAGCAGAAAAAAATCACAGACAATGTCTGCTTTCCTTCAAAACTTGTTGTTTTTTTTAATTGAAAATTAATCTGCTGAAATTAGTCTGCCAAAACCTGAATATGATTTGGGGTTTCAGAAGTGTGTGGCCAAATATTTGCTGCTTGCTGTGTTTGATTGTTTAAAGAAACAATAAAAAAAACCTGCTTAAAAAAAATCCAAAACTTTTGGAACCATCTCAGCTTGTGACCAAACGCCTGAGCCCATCCAGTCAGAGATTTTTCCAGGTTTCAGATACTCTGCTGGCTTCCTTGACTCATGTCTCCATAACTTTGGGCACATTTAGCTTAGAACATAAGAACAGCCATACTGGGTGAAACCAAAGGTCCATCTAGCCCAGTATCCTGTCTATCGACAATGACCAATGCCAAGTGCCCCAGAGAGAGTGAACCTAACAGGTAATAGTCAAGTGATCTCTCTCCTGCCATCCATCTCCACTCTCTGACAAACAGGGGCTAGGGCAGTGGTCCCCAACCTTTTCATTTGGCGGATGCCAGATGAAGGACCACTGCGGCGGTGGAGCACCCGCTGAAATGCCACTGAATTTCGGTGGCAATTCAAGTGACGCCTCTCGATGACGCCACTTGCTGTCGACAAGTGATGTCATCGAGAGGCATCCTCACCGAAATGCTGCTGAAATTTGGCGGCATTTCAGCGGGTGCTCTCCCAGGGGCCAGGACGCGGATGCATTAAGATGCCCCCATGGGCACCACGTTGGGGATCACTGGGCTAGGGACACAATTCCTTACCCATCCTGGCTAATAGCCATTAATGGACTTAACCTCCATGCATTTATCTGTTTCCTAGAGACTGGTTCCATGGGGTCCCTCACAAACTGGAGACGGTTACTATGGGTTTGTCTTTAATATAGCTTATGTGCATACTCCACGAACAGAGCATTTGAGCTTGTTCCAGAATCTGGGATGAGCCTATGTTGTGAAAACTGAAATGCTCAAAATAGCACGTGCATGCGAATGGACACAGGGTGCTAAAATTAAATTAACACAGGGGTTCACAAACTGGGGGTCAGTACCCCTCAGGGGGTCACAAGGTTACTACTGGGGGTCACGAGTTGTCCGCCTCCACCTTGAACTCCGCTTTCCCTCCAGCATTTATAATAGTGTTAAATATATAAAAAAAGTGTTTTCAATTTATAAGGGGGGGTGGGTCGCACTCAGAGGTTTGCTATGTGAAAGGGGTCACTAGGATGAAAGTTTAAGACCACTGAATTAACCCCTCTGGAGCCTCAGGGAATGCAAGGGAGGGGAAGTCTCCTTTGGTAGGGTTGGGAAGGAGGTAGGTGGTGTAGGATATTGTTCTTCTCATGTGATCCCTCCCCCAGGGGCTAATTTTTAAATGAAGCTACCCTCCCCTGACATGAATCTCCCTATGGCACTGAAAATTAAATATATAATTTGGCATTTGAGAAGTGAAACAATGGTAGACCTAATGGAAAAGCTAACAGCTTGCTCTTTTGCAAGCCTCAAACTGCTGAATAAGCGTCAGGGTAGGGAAGGATGTACCTCCCAAACAGCCTGGCCTTGCCCCCGTCTGACCCCCACTCACTTCCTACTCCACGACTGCCCATCCCCCTCAGAATCCCTGACCCATCCTGCTCCTTGTCCCCTTACTGTCCCCCAGAGACCCCACCACCCCAGGACCCCACCCCTGCTCCCTGTCCCTTGACTGTTCCAACCCCTATCACCCCCTCGCTGAGTCCTGACAGACCCCTGGAATGCCCATGATCTAACCCCCCCCCCCCGTTCCTTGTCCCCTGACTGCCCCCCCAACCTCTGCCCTCTGCCTATGCCCTGACTGTCCCTGGGACTCCCTGCCCCTAATTCAACACCCCTCAACCCCGGCCTCTTACCCCTGCTCCCCCCTCACCCGGAGCCTCAACGCATCCCATCCAGGGCCATCCCTGAAAAGCGAGCACTGTGCCTTCGGCGGGGCCTCAGCTCCGCCTCGCTCAGAGATGCATGTAAGGGGGCGGGGCTGTGAGCTTCCTCCACTCAGCCTGGAGCTCGCAGCCCCGCCCCCTTACCACGCGGTTCTGAGCGGGGCGGAGCTCAGGCCCCGCTGGAGTCAGGCTGCAGCTGTTCAGGGACAACCCTAGGTGTGGTGGGGCTCCAGGAGAGGGGCGGACACAGGGTGGGGTCAGGCTGGGGGAGGAGCTTCAGCCATTCTCTTGGGGGTTCCTGCAGAGCCCAGGGCTTGGGGCAAATTGCACCACTTGCCCCCCCCTTCTAGGCGGCCCTGCTTTGCACTTGCCAAGGGCTATAATGAAATCAGTGAGCACCTGAAATAGCAAGTCACTGGCCATCGTATTACGGCTTAACAGTTTTTGTTAGACAACATCAATTTATTAATAATACATACTCATATGATTTTAAAATAGTAGCAGTGGAAAAAAATTGTATTTTTACATTCTGTTCAGGCTGAACATAACACAATGGAGGTATGGACTTTATTTTAGTTACATATAAATTTGGCTGGCAGTTATGTTATCACTGTGAATTGGTAAGTGACTGTGCCAGCACTAAGAAGAATCATTTAGCTAATCAGAATATGACTTTAGATACCAAAGATCCACATCCCTACTGTCATAAAAAATTCCCCATCTTTCATTCAATCCATAATAGGAAACATCAGGCAGATTTCTAACTGACTGATCCATGTACATCAGAGAATAGGCTAAGTATGGTAGGTTACCATTATTTTCTATCCCCTGGCTTTCACTGCAGTGCTTTTGTTCATCACGAGCTGATTATCTATGAAAGTTGTATATAATTCTTTAAATAAGACTGTAGCACATGGCTGGACCTTGCAAAAAAAGGCTGATCCCATAGTCATCCCTGTACTCTGCTTTATCCCTTGTGAGACCTGTGGATGCCTGCTTCTGCAATAGATGAACAGAACAAAGCAGATAGAAGTCAGCCCCTGTTTACTTGAGAAAGTGTTTGAGAGAGAGAGCCATTAATGACTTTGTATTTTTACATAATTGTAATAGGTATTCTGGTGCTTCCAGGGGAGGCTCACATATGGCATGAGAAGTATGTTTTAGAATCAGCCAGCTCATCTCTCTTAACTGACTGTGGGAGGGAAAAAATGGAGTTGACAAATGTAGTTTGAAATAGCTATGTGTGTGTGTTGTTTTTTTTTGTTTGTTTTTTTGCTGTGTGTTCAATGCTATCGTGCCACACAGACCACTGAATTAGCTAGAAGACTGCCAGGCAATCTCCCTTCTAATGGAATTTGCTTCCATGCCTCTAATCATGCTTATCACCTGTCTGTGAACTTCCTCTATTGCTTCTATGTCCTTTTGAGATAGGGTGATCAGAACTGAACACAGTCTCAATGTGCTCATGGTGACTGTCAAGCATGAACATGTCCAGAATTGTTCATGGGGAGATGTGGTTCCACAGAACACCCTACTGAGGCCAATGGCTACATGCCACAGTGTGGCACTAAATAGGACCTCGGCACAGAACATGAAAAGTATTTAGGCACCTGTATTAGGTTCATTTCAATGGGTGCTAGGCACCTAAACATCTTTTAGAATCTGGTCCCTCGCAATTTGTCTTAGAGTTTATAATAAAGAAAAAGTTGCAGAAAAATAACTCCAAAGAAAATCTGAGCATAAAAAGAAAGCAAATGCTTACCTGTATTAAAAAAGTCTTTCCACTGTTAATCATGATGATGTGTGACTCCGAAGCTCATTACTTTTAATTCAAATTAGGGTTTTTTATATATCCAGGACCCCAGTGTGAGTTTAGCCTATCTGACATCTCTCACTGGTTATACAAATAAACATATATTTTTGTGAAAGAAACAGAGGTGCCCTTTGAAACCAAAGATATGGAGTTAAAGCTGTATCTTTTGAAAGGGTAGATAACCCACACTGGAAAAGGAAAGAGCCTGTACAAGTACTGGAATATATAGCCTTAAATTGAACCTTCTGTGGTGCATTAACAGATTTATCTGATCCATTAATCAGTCAAACTCTTAGCTAATTAAGGGTTATGCATATCAACAACAGTTCTTACAGCTGACATAGTAGAAGTAATTACATTCTTAATTTTTTTTTAAAGTTAATTGTTATGTAATACATCTAGAATGTCTTTAATTGGGCTCCTAAAACTAAAGAGGTAGTTTGCAATGCAAGACAAAATAAATCAGAATCCATGCTGGGTTTAAGTAACAGATTGTTTTAGACTCTTCTGTTTTTTCCATCTTGTTCTTAATGGCTCCTAGATATTTTGGATGAACAGCATTGCAGTGTATTGTAGAAAAAGAGTAAATACACCAAAACACTGAGGTGCTCAGATTCTAGAGTAATGAGTGCTATATATGAACCCAAGATCAATAGACAGACAGACACATTGTAGTAGTAGTGCCTTCCTACTTATGATGAGGTCCCTGTTAAAAGTTGTTTCCTCCCTCCCATATAACTTCAAAGCTTACGTTAGCGAGGGGAAGGAGGTGAAATTTACCACAAACAATCACTGTTTCCAAAATTGTCAGCATACTGCAACAGCAGTAGTTGGCATTTTCTCCAAATAGGATGTACAGCCCAACTGCAGTAGGAGGACCACACTTGGAAAGGATTTTGAATAGAAGATGTGAGCCTAGAACTAAGAAGGATTGTCTTGTTCTGAATGCCAGAGAGAATAGGTCTCTGCCTAATGGTAGAATATCCAGATACTATCAAGGTCAACGAGCTGGAAAGCATTTGAGATCCAAGGACCTATTTTTCCAGTTCTCCTTGTGAGTATATCCAGGACAAGGCAAATTTCATTTTTTGTACATGAGTATTTTTTGTTAGTACTATATTGGTAGATGTGCTGAAAAGGACATTCTGCAAGGAACAGGTGGGCACCATAATGGGTATGCTGCCTGCCCAGAGTCAAGACATGCCCATCCATTTCAGAAGCTTATCCAATCTTAGAATGATGCCTCAACAATTCATTGGTGAGGGCTTATATCAATACTAATGACACTGAGTGGCATGATACCTTGCAGATATTAGATTACTTCAGGGAACTTGGAAGTATACTGAAGAAGAAGAAAGTCCAAGTGATCTTCTCTAAGATCCTTCCTATCCCATGAGCAAAGGAAGATAGAATGCTGAAGATTCTGGAAGTGAACCACTGGCTAACTAAGAAGTTTGGGATGGAGTATTTTGATTTTGTGGAACGTTGGTCCACATTCTATGGGGACACAGCTGTATAGTTTGAATAGCCTCCACCTCCATAGAAAGGGAACCAAGCTCATCAAGGACAGGATTGGTAGAGTAGTCAGGAGGTTGTCAATCTAATAGCAAAATGAGAAGGCAAAAAGAGGAAAGCTATGAGCACTCAGCACAAAATCGAGACATTGAGAACAAAATTAATCAAAGAACCAAAGGCCATGAAGAGAAGAAATCATTTAATTGCCTCTATGTCAATGCTAGAATCCTGGGAAGTGAAGAAGAGAAATTGGTTTTGCTCATTTATGAGCATAAATTCAATCTTGTTGGTATTTCTGAAACCTGCTGGGATGTCTCACAGTATAGGAATGTTAAAAATCTATTTAGGAAGAATCAAGTGGGCAAAAGGGGAGGACGAGCAGCATTTTTTTTTTATTATTTTTGTCACAAACAGCATTAACTGTTTCCAAGTCACTGATAACTCAGAAGAAAATGATCTTGAATGCTTATGGATCTACATACTAAGAGATGACAAAGCACAAGATGGGAGTATTAATTGCTGCCTGTCACAGACCACCAGATCGCATTAAGACACTGGATGACCAACTCCTTACACACCATCTATAATGTGTTGCGGGGGGAGAAAGCTGTGTGATTATAGGGGACTTCAATTTGAGTGACATGCTGGAGGTCTCATGCTGCCAGTAATAAAACATCCTTGGAAGGAGTAAACATTACAGATGACAATTTCCTAACTCAAAAAATATTGTAGCCTACATGAGGGAATTCTACATTAAACTTCATCCTAACAGATAAAGTTGAACTGAGCACAGAACTAAAAATTAATGGTAGCTTAGGTACAAGTGATCATGACTTGATCACATTTATAATGTGCAAGCAGAGGTCCAGACCTGTGATATATAGCTGGTGCTTTAATAGGGCCAATTTCACAAAGCTGAAGACAATTATAGCTAAACCAGATGAAGAAAGAAATCAGAAAAGTGTGACTGATAATGGGGAATAATTTAAGAACACCTTACCAGATGCCTCCAAAACCACAATCCTACGCTCCAAGAAGGCAGCCATACTGGTTTAAAAACTTATTAGTTTCACAGAGCAGGGTCCTCTCATCCTGGATTCCTCTTCGCAAACAAACCTCTCACAGAACTCATGGCAATTTCACCACCAAGTGCTTTATTTATATTGTGAGTACAACAGAACAAGTTCTCCACAGGTCAAGGTTCTTATATTCTCCCTAGGCACAGAGTGAAAGCAGGGGGAGCTCACTTGTCTGAGATCCTGGGCTTCACTAACCCTTCCAGCCCAACCCTCTCCCTTTGTCCCTCTCATCTCTCTTTTAGGTCTCCTCGGATGAAGAGCTGAGCTACCCAGATAATTAATTTAATCATTCAATCCTTGACCTTAATTTGTCTCATGTGGGGATGCTTACCGAGTGCACAGGGAGGTGAGCCAGCCTAAACTACTCACACCCTGTCAAAATTAGGAACAAAAAACAATCCTGACTGTGGTACTGGTCCATTACTAGATGGAAATGGTAGAATTATCAAAAATAATGCAGAAAAGGCAGAAGTGTTCAATAAATATTTGTTTTCTATTTGGGGAAAAAAGATGATATAGTCACATCATATAATAATGATAGCACTCTTTCCATTTCTGGAGGATGTTAAACATAAGCTACCAAAGTTAGGCATGTTTAAATCAGCTCATCCAGATAACTAGCTAACAGAATTTTAAAATATTTGACTAAGGAGCTCACAGGACCTTTATGATGGATTTTCAGTAAAACTCTGCACAAGTTCCAGAAGACTGGAAGAAAGCTAAAGTTGTGCCAATTTTTTAAAAGGGTAAACCAGAGCCAAGTAATTATAGGCCTGTCAGCCTGACATCGGTCCCGGGTAAGGTAACTGATTGGCTGATACGTGACTCCGTTAAATGAAGAATTAAAAGAAGGTATGTAATTAATGAACATCAATGAGAGTCCATGGAAAATAGATCCTGTCAACCTAACTTGATACCTTTTTTGGATGAGATTACAAGTTTGGCTGATAAAAGTAACAATGTTGACATAATATACGTAGCCATGTGTAAAGCATTTGGTTTGGTACTGCATGACATTATGACTAAAAAACTAGAACAAAATAAAATTAACATGGCACACATTAAATTGATTAAAAACTGGCTGAGAGGTCTCAAAATATAATTGTTAAGGGAAAATCATCATTGAGCAGGTGTGTTTCCAGGGGGGTCCCACCAGAATAGATTCTTGGCCTTATGCTATTTAACATTTTTATCAATGATCAAGAAGAAAACAATGTCCTCACTGATCAAGTTTGCAGATGACATAAAAATTGGGGAAGTGGTAAATAATGAAGAGGATAGGACACTGATACATAACAATCTGGATCATTTGGTGCAATGAACCTAAGCAAACAATATTCATTTCAATACAGCTACATGTAAATGTATACATCTAGGAACAAAGGATGTAGGCGATATTCACAGGATGGGAGAATCTATCCCGGGAAGTAATGACTCTGAAAAAGATTTGGGTGGATAATTAGTCAAACATGAGCTCCTGGTGCAATGCTGTAGCCAAAAGAACTAATGCAATGTTTGGATTCATAAACAGATAAACAGGAGACTCTCAAATAGGATCAGATAGGTTATTTTGCTTCTGTGTTAGGCAATAGTGTGACTTGTGCTAGAATATTGTGTACAGTTCAGGTGTCTGCAATCAAGAAAGATAATGATAAAGTAGACAGGGTTCAGAGAAGAGCTACAAGAATAATTAAATGATTAGAAATCATGCCTTGTAGTGATAGAAACAAGAAGTTCAATCTATTTAATTTAACAAAGAAAAGGGTAAAGGATTGATTACAGTCTAAGTGTACTGACCTAGGGAACCTATATTTACTAATGGGATCTCCAGTCTATTAAAGAAAGGTATGACACAATCAAATGGCTGGAAATTGAAGCTAGACAAATTCAGACAGGAAAATATGTGCCAATGCTTAACCATAAAAGTAATTAACCTTTGAATTTATCAACAGTTGTGGTGGATTCTACAACGCTGACAATTTTTAAATCAAGAACAAATGTGTTTTTCTAGAAGTTTTGCTCTAAGAATTATTTTGGAGACGTTCTATGGTCTGTGTTATACAAGAGGTCAGAGTATGATTATAATCGTCCCTTCTGGTCTTGCAATCTATGAACCTATGTAAAACTCCAAAATATTGATGTATATGCTGGCCCTTCCAAAAGCATGAGGGAGTTAGGTATTGCATTTTGGTTCAGCCCATTATAATGAAAGGGGCCAACTGTAAACATTTTGATTCCAACCCGCCTGAATTTTTGAGGCTGTTTTGGTTCAGTCCCATTCATAGTTACTTAGTATAGGATTAAATTTAGAATTGATATTGCATTAGGGAAATTTACATTGTATCAACAGAGGAACAGAGCACATGAATTAACAGTCTTAACCCCTGCAATGTATCTGTAAAGTTAAAATTCCTGGGTTTTTATTTTTTTTAAATGATCTGGTCTTAAATATGTCACTCATACCCTCAGAATTTGTTTTTTAAAAGTCTGAGAAACAAAGATGAAAAGAGAGCCCCTGTGAACATGTCACTGGTTCTTTATTTTCACCATCAAAGGCTCAGCACTCTTGTTTGAGGTATGAAACATTTGCTACTCATCTATACACTTTTTGTTATCCCTTCTTTAGACTTTCCTTTCTTATAGCATTTGTGTGTATTTCAGAAAGAGGGTTGAATATTTTAATATAGCTAATGTTACCCTATATAAACAATTAGATAACCACTGAGTGTTCTGGGCCAGATATTTGTTTATGTACTGTACTGATTAATAGGGGAAATATCCTATCTTCTGCTAACAGAGTTAGAGAGACATAGTCAGTTGATAATGCACAGCAACCCATAGCTGTATTTTGTGGTATTATGATCATACATTTAAATATTCATACAACTGACTGCTTTAGAATTTTGTAATCAATCAGCTGTACCTAAAAAAAGAAAAGTTGAGGAAGGGGTCAGTGATATGGTGAATTCTGCATTCACTCCAGATATAACTACTGACCCTAAAATGTATAAAAATTAGCAGTATCTTTGCAACATAAGCATGTTCTCAAGCCACTATAATAAATAAGAGAAGGGGAAAGGCTCAGCACAGGATAACTCTTGAAACATTTAAATCAAAGGCTGTAGGATTCAATCTATTGCATTTGGGTAATATTTTCAAAAGCACCTAAATCCTATTTTCAAAAGTATCTGAATCACTTAGAGCCCAAAAGTCACTTTGGTACCTTAGAAAATGACACCTTTTGGTAATAGTGTGTTTTTCAACATCTGAAGACCAATAAAAATTCTAGTAATATTTAGTCCACTGGACTGTCATTCTCTACTTCCTTTTCTATGCTTCCTCTTAAATGGTACTAAGGTTCCCATGGAAAATCAATTTAATTTCTGGTGGCTGTGTGACCCTTATATCCTCCTCCTTCCTCTCCAGGGCCTGTGGTAAATACTCTGAGTCCACGTAAACCTAAATTGTCCTTGAGCATGAGCCTTCTTAAGCCTGATGAGACATCCCTGAACCAAAGAGTGTGATGATTTATCAGAGGCGATTATCGACATGTCTTGTGGTAGACCCTAATCCATGCCATTCAACTAGGTTTCAACCAATCCAGCCTGCCCAGGTGCTCCCCAGGCAGGTATTTAAAGAAAGGGGTCTCTCTAGTCTGTTCTGTGTCACTACCTGGGCAGGAGCATTTCTATTGCCGGTAGTTTTAGTAGGCTGCTAGTGATCAGACATTCTCCTTCTGATTTCTTCCTCTGCTGGGAGTTGACGAGTGAGAGTGATCAGACCCATGCTTTTTTCCATACTTGTCAGCCTGGCTCCAGCCTGCAGCTGCTCCTACCTCAGCTGGCTGCCTGCCTGGTGACTTTGATATCTGGTTCAGCCTTCTTGTGGGGCTAGTTTGAATCTGGTTTCAGTACCAGTTGTATCTTCACTGAAATCATCACATGTGGAGTTGAGGCAGTTATTTCAGTTGGTGAATATGTAGACTGAATAATGAATCCTACCAAGAGGAAGCAATCATCTTTCACCTTGGGAAATTTCTTACTGTCTTTTTCAACTTTTTCAGGTATTGTCTGTCCTCTGGAACATTGTTCAATTTCCATTCAGGTTTAAAAGCGCTCTAAAACCTCTTTTGATCAAGTGGACACAGTCTATTTCAAAGTCTGCATTGCTGTCTGAGGCCCTGATTCAGCAAAGTATTTAAGCATGGGCTTTCCTTCAAACATGTTCCAAGTTATCTGTGTGCTTAAATTTAGGCATGTGCTTAAGTAACCCACTGAATCAGGGTCTAAATGCAACATCATAGGCAAGATCCTTAGCTGGTGTAAATCACTGATGTCCGTGGAGTTATAGATTTACACTAGCAAAGGATCTGGCCCAACAAATCCCACTTTTGGGATTCTTTCCCTAAACCCTTTTTAATTATTGTTTTTTCAGCTTTCTAAGTTTATCACTTAATTAACTCTCTTAAATAAAATACATGTAGATCTGAGTAGCATTTTATTGTCTTTATTAGTATATCCCTAGTATAAAAGTTCCTAAGCATTTATAATCAATACACAACATAATAGATTTGTTTCCACATTCTACAATTTATATGTATGTGTGTTTCATTTTTGAGAAGTGAAACAGGAATAAGGAAACTATATTACATTTATTACATTTAGAAATAAAATTATTTGCAAAATTATAAACAGGTAACGAACTTACATTAGAAAACCTTGCCCTTGTGCATCAATATCTAATGTATTAGAATCTGAGCAAAACCCTTTGAGTTTAACAAGAAATCAATTCTTGTCACTGTTATCTTGTCAGTTAAATGTAACACCTCTGATTCTAGACAATCTGTTGGCTTACAGCATGTGCATAGAAGAGAAAATGAACAAAGGGGAGTAGTGGCTGCTGACTTCACTTGAGATATATTTTGCCTTGAAGACCAAATATTGTGAAATTCTTACAAGTTAGTTTATGTCAAAGAGATATAACATGATAATAGGAATTGCCAGACTAGATCAGGTCAATGATGTATCTGATCCAGTATCCTGTTCCCAAGCATGAGCGATACCAGATGTTCTAGAGGAAGGTGTAAAATCTGTATAATTCACAATTATACAATAACAGGCTTATGGGGAAAGTTTCTTTCTGACCCATGGCAGCTATTGGTTTGATGATGTTCTAAAGCATAAAGGTTAATAATCCCATGTTGTTGTTGTTGTTATGTTTGTTGTTTGTAACTGTGCTGGTTCTCATTACTCCCATAATGTCTAATCCTTTTTTGGAAATCTTTCTAAACCTAGACCTCAAATATTTGGGTTGGGAATATGTTCAACAAGCTAATCTAGCATTGTGTAAAGAATACTTTCTTGTGCCAGTTTTACTTGGTTGCCTTTCAGTTTTGTAGCATTATGAGAAAAGGTAAAAGGAACCTGTGCCATTTGGTGATCTTCTGGGCAAGCTACAGAAGACATCTCAATGCGAGGGTTTTCAGAAAAGAATGAGGGTATGTTTTTCCATAATGGTGAAGGGGTGGAAAGGAGTTTTTGTAAATGTTTGCCCTCTGAGTTCTGGTGGAAATAATTACTTAGTGCTGTTGGGACGCCATTGTGTTTTTTATGATAAAATGTTGGATAGGCATCTTTTTACTTTTTTAATCTGAATAATTAAATTATTTATTTTTCAGACCTCTATCATGTCACCTCCTATTGATTGCCTCTCTAAACAGACTAGTTCCAATCCTCTTAATCAGTTATGGTCAGATTTTAAAAGTAGGTGCAGACATGAAGTCCCTTGATTTTTCATTGCCTAAATTGAGACATATTCCCAGGCTGGAAAACCACAAACAGGGGTGCACAAAATCAGTGGCCACTTTGGAAAAGGTTAGCTCTATCTTTCCAGACCTGAAACTGCCCTTCTCTTTACAGTACAACTTTTGTGTCATGGGATGACCACTACTGAACACAGCATATGAGTTCTTCACCCCCATTCTTTATGCTGGGGAAAAAGCAAGAGCAGTGTAAAGGGACCCCAAAATCCCTGATTCAGTCAAGAGAAGGTCCCCCTGACATAGGCACTGTAGAGATAACCATAAGACTGCTTCCTGAGGACCCCCTCACAAGTCCTGGCATATGGGGTGTGCGCGGGTCAGGCGAGCACCCTCTACAGCTGCTTAGTAGTGGAGGTTCACTGACATGTATCTGTTGGGTTAGCATAGAATAGCATTGCCATGAGCAACGAGCTATTCCCTGCTCAATCCTTTCCCGCTCTCAGCCCTACCCAGAGAATTCCATGGAGACCCATCTTCACTGAGTCAGCAGAAAGGCATCTGCTGGGAGTAAGGGAGGGGAGACAAAGCTACAGAAGTGACACACACCCACTCCCATGTGGCCAGTAATCTGCCTCAGATCTACAGCAGAACTTGCAGTTGTTGATCTCACCCTCTGTGAAGGAAAATGAGCAGTGAATCTGTGTAGCCTTAGATCCACTGGCGCCACCATTGCTCTATCCCAGTCTGCCCTCCAAACTGCCTGCATGCTGCGGTACAAGGACAGCTCTGCAGTACATGGATGGGTAGATTCTTTGACTAGTTGTTCCTGACATCCTGCCTCCCTCTGGGAAGCAAAGCCAGTCCTGCTGCACCTTTTTTTGCTCCCAAAGAGGTCAGTAGATGGAGGATTCACTCCATGGTCTGTGACACTTTGAGAATCTTAATATTATTCCAGTTCTTGTATTCAAGGAATCTCATCTCAGCGGTCTCCTAAGGGAGGTGTCAAGCATTGGTCCAATCTCCTTAATTTTTCTCTTTGTTTGTCCTGGAACTCAGCTCATCAAATGTTCTTTGAAGGGATTCCACATAAATTCAAAATCCTCAGTATTGCTTTTTTGTTGTTTTCACTGTGTATCACTTTCCCCAGAGGAATAATTTCTTTTGATGATATGATCCAGTTATCTTTGCTGGTTGGAGGCAGGGGACAGTATTTTTGCTTTCCAAATGATGGCAAGGAATTTATGCCTCTGGAACTGCAACATGTACAAGTGTAGGGATAAATCAGGGCTAGTGCTGTTTGGGTGTGCTAGACAAAAGAATATTTGGCTGACCTCAAGTGGAAGAGGCAGGCCCAAATTCTACTACCAGTTTAATCTTGGTAAAAATATGCAGGAACAACTGATTTCAGTGGAGTTACTGTGGATTAACACGGATGTGACTGAGGGCAGAATTTGGCTCATAGTTTGTTTGGTCCCACTCCTGGTGATGTGCTGAGCATCCTCCACTTCTGTTGGTTTTGGTGTACTGGCTTTTTTCAGGAATGGCAGGAGATGCAAAAGCCATGAGGGGTGGGCAGGGCTTTATGTCAGAATGCACAGTTGTCACTGAGGCTTCAGATGTTGATCTGCAGAATGTGCCATTTTATTCTACGTAACTCTAGCATAATGTGACTGGAAATGTACACTTCTGATTGCTTTTGAGAGAGATGCAGGAAAGGTGTCTGTATCTGAGTAGCAAATTGGACCCTATGTCACTCACAAATATTTATTACTTAGTAACTAGAGTACATTAGCACCTCATCTGTAAAGTGGTTATGCTTTTGCCACTATAAAAACAGATGTATTTCTCCATTGTACAGATTATCCTAATATCTGTTCTTTGTTCAGACTTATGTATCTAGCAGAGAATTCATATATTATTACAATATACTATAAAACAAATTATTCCCCACTTACAAAGAAAGCTGTAAAAGAACATTATATTAAAAATATTTAAACTGTCAATGCTTTGTAAATTTTTAGTTAGGCTGTCTAAGAAGATTATTAATTCTCTGCCAGTAAAAGCCTTTACAAATACAGTACTTCAATAGTTATAATTTTTCATTAGCATTTCCATTTGAATCACATTCTTTTACAAAACAAATGACATATATTGCATCTACTGTGAAGTTATTTTTCACGCACACACAAACTGCAGTGAAGTGGGCCCAGCTGTTCAAACCTGGGTGCACAAAATTAGATACCTAAATCCACATTTAGGCATATAAAGATCTGATATTTTTCAGGGGTGCTGAGTTTGCTGGAAAGTATTAAGATTTAATACTGTACGTTTAAACTAGGGCTAAGGGGATAATATTAACTATGCTAGTTACTTCAGGGATTGCACTATATACAAGTTTTTCACCCTGCTCCCCTCAATGTCCTATAAACTTCTCTGTTCTCCTTGCTCCTGACTTCATCACAACTGACACTGAGCATGCATCTCCCATTGAAGTGTAATGACAGCTGTGGGTGGTCAGCGTCTCTTAAAAATCAGGCCAGTTAAGTCATGCAAGTTTGGGCAGTTGGACCCTTAGATAAAGAATTTGGTGGTAAGTGTATGAATTCAGTTATGAATACAGTGTATGGTTCAATGGTGCAAGCTCTAAAACCCAGTTAAAGACAGAATTTCAAAGCAATGATTTCCAAATTGGTTTAAAAGTAGGCCAGATGAATTCCTCCATAGCTTTTAATAATCCCTAGCGTTACAGTTACTAGTCAAAGCTGGTCTCTTAGGATTTTTTACAGACGTGAACTCTAGATAATTCTCTACAGGGCTTGAATAACAAACAAAAATAGGTTCATGATCTTTATATGGTTAGACAGGAGACAAACGTAACTGTAAAATGAAGTTCCCTGAGACCTTGTTCCTTTCCCCTAGACATTTTTATCGTATGCGCATATGTGGAAATTTTAAAGGTTACATTTTTAAATGTCATGCTTAAATTGTATCTCATTGTTTCAAGAGGCATGTAACAAACTAAGCATCAGATTCTTCCTTTCAAAGCTTATTTCAAAGGGGCTTGGAAAAAATAGTTACTAATATGCTGAAGGTTTTGTTTTCCCAAAGACAAATTAAACATAGGAAGCTGAAAATAAGCGAATACTAATAACATCTGAAGAAGTGGTGGTGGTGGTTTTTTTACCCACAAAAGCTTATGCCCCAATAAATCTGTTAGTCTTCAAGATGCCACTGGACTCTTAATTGTTTTTGTGGATACAGACTAACACAGCTACCCCAATACCTAATGAATGCACTCACTTGCTTCACACTTTTTGGTGTGTATATGTTTAGTCACTAGGGGCTGCATATTTTTTTACAGCTGGAACAAAAATATTAAAGATTTTAAATATTAAAGATGAAAGATAATACTCATACTTCCAATATCAGAGCACAGGATACCTATGATCTATTTTGTGGATTAGAGGGGGAAATTGCCCTATCTATAGAAACTATTGGTTGTGGAGGGAAGGAGATAAAAATTCCTTAAGGCTCAGTTGTGCGGATTAGGCACCTTTTAATGCTATGAGTGGAGCAGCAATACCCAATGAACTCCTGGATGCATTCTGGCAACTCCTCTGTTGGTTGGTGTATGGGTGAGCGGAGCCATTGCCTCACATTTACCTGCTCCCCCCCTACACCCATTCAGGGCACCACACACTCCAGCAAAGTAATATAGCTGTTGCTGCACTTCTCAGAGTGAAGGAGCTGCACTTTTCCTGGCTTTTAGGTAGACAGTGTGTCTTATGATCTCCCTCCCCACTGTGCACCCTCATAAGAGCCAGGCAGTAACTAGTGCTAGAGGCTAAATTATATCTTTTCCACAAGCCCTGTGGAAAGAACAGCATATAGTTGTACTGCCTCAAGGCCACACCAGTTACTAGACTGATGCACTCACAATGTGGTTTCTAGTTAGCTCCTTGTTTGGAGATAGAAGGCAGTAATCCTTGCTAGCCATAAAACTCAGGCTACGTCTTCACTACCCGCCATATCAGCGGGTAGCAATCGATTGCTCGGGGATCGATATATCGCATCTCATCTAGACGCAATATATCGATCCCCGAATGCCCTTATATCGATTCTGGAACTCCACCAACCCGAACGGAGTTGCGGAGTCGACATGGGGAGCAGCGGACATCGATTCTGCACCGTGAGGATGGTGAGTAATTCAATCTTAGATACTTCGACTTCAGCTACATTATTCATGTACCTGAAGTTGCGTATCAGAGATCGATTTTTCCCCGTAGTGTAGACCAGCTCTAAGACAGGTTCTTCCTCAGGTGTGTCTGCTTGGTTGTGCTGGCCAAGTCTCCATGCATTTTCTGTCCACCAGCTGTTCAGGAGAGGGAGTAGCATCTAAACAGAGGCTTCGTGTGCTGTTATCTACAATATGGGTAGCCAGAGAAGGGGAGACAGGGAGCATCTTGTACCTTCTAACTTCCCAGTACAGGTATATTAGCTGCATCAAAATCTGGTTCTAGATTAGTAACAAAAAGCTCCTTTCCAAAAGCAAACTTTGTCACAACCAGATCACTAAGCTAATTTGTGAGCAACTTTAAGAAAGTGTATAGATTTGGCAACTCTCAGGAACCCTGTTAATATTTTTTATACTTCTGATCTGCATCTATGTGATTTCATTAACTGATAATTGGCTTTGATGTGGAATGTAGAAGGAGATAAATGGCTCACGAATCAATAAGTGACGAGATCTCAAACTGAGTCTTTTATTGATTCTGATCTCCAATTTACTCTGCATCAAGTTTAATTATAGCTATTAGACCCCATTTGTTTGAAAAAATTCCATGCAAACATTTGCATCAAGCATGTTTAGTGCTATTATACTCCATTCGTTTTAAAGTTAATTATCTCTTGAGCTGGGAAAACTGCTGCTGAAATTCATAACAGCTTTCTGAGAAATTAACTGTAAATCACCTTAAATGTTAGTTTTAGGTATCTGACTG
Organism: Chelonoidis abingdonii; assembly: GCF_003597395.2. Taxonomy (NCBI): domain Eukaryota; kingdom Metazoa; phylum Chordata; order Testudines; family Testudinidae; genus Chelonoidis; species Chelonoidis abingdonii. The sequence continues at coordinate 150,170,558 of NC_133771.1, forward strand.
GCTTCAAGCATATAGTTCAAACTACTTTCCCCTTGGACAGGTTGCTTTTAATACAGACAGCAGCATTACCATTTTTGTTAAAAATGCAAAATCCACAATGTTTTCATGGAGAAAAATCTGAAAAAAAAATTCAAGAAAAAAGTTAACCAATAAGAAAACAAAGTTGTTGTTTTTTTTATTGAAATGTTTAACTGGAAAAAAAAATGTTTCCTGAGCAACTGTAGGAATTACATTGCCATATAATTAGAGATGGTCAAAAATGATAATTTTTGACAAAAATGTAAAAAACCCAAATGTTTTATTTTGTTCAGAAATTTTTACAGAATTTTATGGAGGGGTAGATGACCCAGTCTGAAACAATTTGTTTCTAGTATCAAAACTGATATAAATAAGAACTTGGATAATTGTTAGCAGAGCTGTTTAATTTGTACCATTATTGTGTTTCTCTTTAATTGATCAATTTGTTCCAACACTTCTTATTTCTATGCCTTATTCTGTAAGAGTACCTTATCTCTGTTACCTTTCTGGGATCTACTCTTTTTTGATGTCTCCCTTGCATAGAAATCATTTAGATTTTTTGCCATGTCATTATCTTCCATAACTACTTATTTTATTCATAGTGGACTCATTAACTCCCCCTCAGCCTTCCTGATATACTCAAAAAGTTAGATGTTTGTTTTTATACCTTTGGCTGTTTGTTATACAAATTCCTTCTCAACCTCCCTAATGTCCCACTTATTTTTAACTGCTCTTTCTTTTGACTATATTAGGTTTGAATGTCCATTTTCTGAGTATGCCTATTTGGCTTGGATAACCTCTTGAACCTTGCCCATAATATTTTGGGTTTTCTTGCTTTCATCTTTCCCTTCTTGTTAAGAGCATGTATTTATCATCTCTGTTATGAAGTTCTTAAGTATTCTCCATACTGAATCTAAGGATTTCAGTTTTCATTTTTGCTATAAATTCTTTTTGATCAGCTTTTCTACTTTTTAAATTCCTCTGTCTAGCATAATAACTATAATTTTTGACACAATTCCCCTCCCATCTCCCCACACATTAAACTTAAGTGGTAGTGATAACTGCATAATTAGTGGATCGATGTTGGTTACTTCTTGAACCAACTTCTATGTGTTACTTTGGAATAAGTCAAGGCTAGCCTCTCCTTTTATATATTGTAAAAATAGCTGTTCCAAAAAGCAGTTATTTAAGGTGTTGAGAAATTATCTCTCTAAACCTTGTTCTGTTGTGACTTTTGACCCATTTATATCCAGTCAGTTGAAGTTATCCACCTATATTGTTTTATTAGTCTTAGCTGCCTGTTTGATCTCTGCATTGTGCACTCAATATCTTTCTACTCATCAAGAGGCCAATAGCATAGCAACTAATATATGTATATTCTTATGACTTGTATCTATACAGATTCCAATCAGTACTTGTACTCATGGACAGATACCTTTGTTTCCATATGACTATGGGCATTTGTGTTAATAGCCACTGCCCAATTGTAGTGTGAACAAAAACCGGTTCACATGAGTGTTCCTCACTTATAATTCATGAAAATGTTCAAGAATAGGCTTCCTCGCTGTTCCTCTAGCTCTATTGTGTAAGAAGTCCAAGCTCACAAGTGATTCATGAAAATATAAAAACTGCCTGCTTGCCTCATTGTCATCAACCCCATTCCAGATCAGAACTATGGGACCAGAGCTGAAAATACAGTCCTGTGTCTGTCTTTGACAGCTTACTGTAAATTATCTCCAACCTTCAGGAAAGCTTTATGTTTAAAGCTCTGAAATTTCAGAAGCTGAAATATCCTGAGACTGATGATATAATAGATAAAACAGGTTTGTAAGCTATGGGAATAGTTGTTAGATTTCAAAGTTCAGCATATGACAGGTGGCTGCTGAACCATTCCATGAATATTTTGGTCCTACAACTGATCCATTCAGCTGTCCTTAGATGACTTTCAGTGTGTATTTTTTCCATACTTAATAATACAGGCCCCAATCCAGCAAAACACTGAAGTACCATCATGGGAACAGATTTATATTTGCATCATGGGACTACGCAGGTGCTTAACATTTTTGCTGGATTGGGGATTTAACTTTCAGAGTGCATTTTTTACTCATGATAATGTAAATCCCCAATCCAGCAAAAATGTTAAGCACCTGCGTAGTCCCATGATGCAAATAACTACCATCATTGGAACAGATTTATAAGTGCTTTGCTGGATTGGGGCCAAATTCATTAAATGTGGAAAAAATGCATGCTGAAAGTCACCTAAGGACAACTGAATGGATCAGCTGTAGGACTAAAATGGAACTACTCACATTCTGGCTGCTGAGTCAGGGCCATAATCATCATTTTTAATTGGAATATGCTTGTTCATAAGTATAACAAGAAAGTCACTTCCAGAGAGTTTTTTTTTTTCTCCCTTTTTTTCTGCAGTTCTGTACTTACTATGGCCTTATTCAGGAAAGTACCTTTATTGAGGAAAATTTTGCACATCTATTAAAGTCCTGTTGAAGTCAAACAGGTGCTTAAATATTTTCCTCTGTTTTAAGCCCCAACTATCTGAATTTATTATCACGAAAATATTTGTCCAGTGCTTCTATAACAGTGCAGCATTTTTGCTGTACTAGAAAAATGTTGTTGAAGTTGAACATGAAATTTTTCCACCAGTTAGATGATGATTATGGACATTTTAAATCCAGCTGTTCCTGGTGCATTTTTGAGATGAATTGCTTGGGACTGATTATGTGGTCTTGATTCTAGTTCTCTGATTTACTCAGATACCGCATGTACTCAGAAAGGGTCAGCAAAAGCCATTTTGGTTGTTTCTCTGAGGAACAGACTCTAGTTAAATCACTATTAATAAGCTAGGTAAAAATGTGTGTTGGCCGTGCTGCAAATTGCAATAATAATTATGCAGGCTGATTTAGTTATAACTTATTACTAATATACCTGTGAATGACATTAGTTTGCATTTTTGAGTATCCTTATGCAACCCATTAATTGCAAACATGTACAATAAAGCTCCAATCCTGCAGTCACTCTGGTGAGTGGTTTTTATTCTATATATGGCATACTGATTTAAGTGGGCCAAATTGTGGGAATAAACATATACGTGGGAGTACATCTTTGCAGGATGGGGTCCTTAAATTATATACCCTTTCAGGCAAGGAACTCCCCTTTATGCTTATCTTTAAAGAACTTAGCAAACAGTTTGAATTGTGCAAACAAAAATAATAGTATTTTACAAAAGGAACACACACAGCACAGGCTAGAAAACCTCAATAGGACCGGCAGTTCTTCAGACAGTTTCTTGTTTTATCTCATTATTTATGCAGTTGAGAAATGGCTGCATTTTCCTCTTTTTAACATTATTTCTTTGTAATACAGTAGCATCATGGGCAACCACTTGTGAGAGCTGCCACGTACCCTATAGACAGTTGCCCTCTGAGACTTGTTTTGTTGTGCTTGTGCCATTCACTCAGTGACTGAAATCTGCCTTGTTTAATCCTTTTTTCAGTATCCATCCAGGCAATTTACTGGCTCTCAGTCTAAAGCCTGAACACCTATGCCTACAGGCTTCTGCCCTGTTGAATACCTCTTCACTCTATAGTTGAGAGTGAACTGGAAGTTAACATTTAACATTATAAGTAAGCATCATGTTAAAGTTAAAGGTTTATATTTAGGAACCTGAATCCTGAGGGCAGGACTGACTCCAGTATTTTTGCCACCTCAAGCGCTGGGAAGGGGGGAAAGGGCTGCGAAGAGCCAGAAGTGCTGCCCCTTTCCATTGGCCACCCCAAGCACCTGCATGCTGCGCTGGTCCCTGGAGCTGGCCCTGCCTGAGGGAAGTCGTGTTTTCTTAATTGAGGTATCGGAGCAATTCCCCCACATGGTGACAAGGTGCAAGAGCAGTAGGAGCATTATTGGCAGAGGTGGTTATACAGGTGGGAAAGAACAATTTTGGCTTTTGGAGAGAAGCTGGAGGGGTAAACTAGCATATCATCACAATGAAGCAAAGGTAGGACCAATTTGCCAGTGACAATGGATAGGACACTGGAGTCGAACACATAAGACTTGAGTTCTGTACCTGAACATTCATTGTGGTGTGACCTTAGCAAGTCTCTTATCTCTCTGTACTTCATTTTCTACTCCCAGCATTTGTCTGTCTTGTCTATTTAGAATGTAAGATCTTCAGAGTAGGGACTGCCTCTGACTATGTTTTGGTACAATACCTAGCATAACAGGACCTTGATCTTGGTTGGGTCTTGTAGGTGCTATGCAATATAAATAAATAATGATAATTTAAGGTGATACAGTACTTTAATGTTTTTCACGCTTCTAATATCCTGTTTTTACTTTGCTTTTTTATTTTTATCCAGTATTCTAATATTCATTGTAGCATTTCTATTTCAAATGCTCCAGCAGACATTATCAGAATAATCAAATTCAACTAGATGCACTCCACTAGACCAAAGAATGAGAGCCAGTCTATTAATAATTAGTTTTATTCACTCCATTGAGGTGATCATCAGTCCCAGAGATACAACAAAGATTGACCAGTTCTCATTTCTGATTTCTGTGACTCATTCTGCCCCAAAAGGAAAATTCCTCAGTCCTGAGCACACAATGAATTTCATTTCAGGTTACTCCTAAAATCTTCATGCAGCTAAACAGTTACAGCTTTTTCCTTCTGTAGTTGTTGTTCAATGACTATTCAGTAATCATGAGAAGAGTAGAAATATCATAGCTGAAGTCACCAGATGCGAGTTATCCAGTTTATATTCTGAAGTTTTATATCAAGTGTTTCCTCGAGCATTAATAACAATTGTTTTTGTTAAGAAAATCCAGAAGAGTTGCTAACAGAGTAGTTTAAATTATCCATTAGAGGTATTTTTGCAAATTTTTCTGTCCTCAACCCTTATGGAAAAGCCCTATAGAATTTAATAAAAGCTGACATCATTTCTGTAGGCTTTTTTAAAAAATCCCATAGAATTCAATCTTGAATTTTATAGTGTGGTTCAAAAAACCTACAGAAAGGACATCGTTCTCTATTTCAAAGTGGCCTCAACTTTGGATGTCTCAACATTTAGTGGGTCCTAGTATAGTCATTGAGGTTGTGATTTGCAAAAGCACTCAGAATTGACCTAACCCTATTATCACTGGTATCAATGGGAGTTTTATGCTGACTTCAATGGGAGCAAGGCTAGGTCACCACTGAGCAATTGTGAAAATCCCACCTTATGGCAAAGCTGCCACCAATAATGTCTCCTTCTGGCCGGATGTGACATTGCAGCATCATGCCTCAGTTTGTCCCACATTCCTTTGGTCTGCTCTGACCATAGGAGTGTCCTGGTTGTCCAGCCATGCCACTGTGCAAAGTTCTACCGTGTCCAGGGCCCCAGGGTCCTTTATAAAAGTCCAAAAGAAATATAAACCAAACCAAACTTTCAGTCTGGCTGGGCTCAGCTGACAGCCACCTCATCAGTCATGCCTCTGCTGGTCTGTACTGTCCTCCTGTCTAACCACAGGCTTCTGTGCCTCAGTCAACCCCCTGGCCCTGGGGCTGGTACACTGCTCCCTTTACTGAGGGATTCAGGCAGGCTACAACTTTTCTGAGTCTCAGCCTCCATGCTGGCTTCCAGCTCACCCCTGGGAGTAGGCTCTGCTTCTCAACATTCTTTCAGGCTGCTCCCCAGACAGGGGGAATGGAACTTTTTCCTCTGCATCTCTTCTCTCCAAGTGCCCACCCAGCTCTTCATGGCAACTAACCTGGCTCTCCCACAGATGAGCTTTTTTTCTAATTAGGCCAGGCCTACACTCCAGGTGCAACTAGGCAAATTAACTGGCATCTCAGAACCATGTTAACCTTTTTCCACTGTATGTGGTGCAAACACACCATCATGCACGCCTACATTTTTCAAAACTAGGCTCCTAGAGTATAACAGCTAAATCCATTTTGAGTACCTAAATAAAACATGTCTAAAGCTGGACACCCAAAATTTTAGGTACTCAAAATCAGAGTCTGCATTTGAAAATGTAGGCCTATAGTTCTTTAGAATAGTTTCCACAGTTTTATCTATGTTCAATTTGATAGGACTTTTCCACTAAGGAAAATCAGTGAGCACTAAGACCCAGCTTACCTATGAAACTAGCAGTCCTGAATTTATGCTGTAACTATTCTGATGTTCTCTCATTCATGGGCTTCTAAACTGCCCATTTCGTGTTCCTTTATAGTACCAAAATCAATTGGCAGTGCCTCGATTTGTTTGCCAGAGGCCTGAAATCAAAAGATGTGTTCAGGCTCAGATCTACTAACGGTGCTGGAGAAATGTTGAATCTGTCAGGTTTGTTTCTTTGCTGTCTTTGAGAAATACTGTGCACTATTAGGACAAGAATAGATCCACTCTTTGATATGCCTTTTCAGGGATTTTTTCTTGTATGTGAGTAAAAGGTTGCTTCATCACCCCTCCAAGCAGTCTTTCTGCCTTTATTTCTTCTAAATAGCATTCCTTGCCATGGACTAACTTGTGTAACACATTTCACATGCTCATTTAAACTGGTCAACTTGGAAGGCCTGTGGAATGTACCCCAGGCTGTAGGGGACTGAAGCAGAAGAGCACAGCCTGCATACTGAGGAAATAGGCTGCATGAAGGATCAAAGACTGATGTCACATTGATGGCGGGACTGGGAAAGGCACTAGATCCACATACACAGAGCCAATGGTTGGGAGCCTCCTTATAGAGGGTGCATCAAGGATGGAGCCCACATTCCTGCCCAATCTGGAATAATGGTCATGGATGAGAAGTGGGAAAGCCTTGTCATCCATCTATGAGTGCTGGATTCCATCCCTGCAGTTGATGGATAGCCGTACAAAAGGCCTATTAACTTATAGGACAGATAGATGGGAGAAGAATGAGTCTAACTGCACAAAAGGCCAGGAAAATCACAGCTTCTTGGCATGCTTTTGCAAATCCAAACCCATACCCCATGCTGCAGAGCAAGGGGGGGAAAACCCAGGATCTCTGTCAATCTGACCCATGGGAAAATTCCTCCCTGACCCCAAATATGGTGATCAGTTAAACCCATGAGACAGACAGCTGGGAGAGAATTCTCTGGAGTAACTCGGAGCCCTCCCCATCTAGTGTCCCGTCTCTAGCGGTTGGAGATTTTTGCTACTGGCAGTTGCCAATGGATCTCATGCCATTGTAGGTGAATTGTCCCATCATTCCATCCCTCCCATAACATTATCATGCTCAGTCTTGAAGCCAGTTAGGGTTTTTTCCCCCACTGATCCCCTTGGAAGGCTGCTCCAGAACATCACTCCTCTGATGGTTAGCAACCTTTGCCTAATTTCAATCCTAAACTTAATTTTGAACAGTTTATATCCATTTGTTTTTGTGTCCACATTGGTGCTTAATTTAAATAACTCCTTTCACCCTCTGGTATTTATCCCTCTGATGTATTTATAGAAAGCAATCAAGCCTCCTTCTTTTGGTTAGGTTAAACAAACCAAGGTCTTTGAGGCTTCTTTCATAAGGTAGGTTTTCCATTCCTCAGATCACCCTAGCAGCCCTTCTCTATACCTGTTTTCAGTTTGAACTCATCTTTTTTTAAAAACATGGGAGACCAGAATTGTACATAGTATTACAGATGAGTTCTCACCACTGCCTTGTATAATGGTACTAACACTTCCCTACGTGAAATACCTCACCTGATGTATCCTCAGGCTGTATTAGTCTTTTCAACAGCTGCATCACATTGATGGCTCATAGTCATCCAGGTCTTTCTTCTCCTTTCTGGCTTCCAACTGATAAACCCTCAGTTTAGACCAAAAATTCTTGTTGTTAGTCCCTAAATGCATGACCTTGCACTTAGCACTCTTAAATTTCATCCCATTTCTATCACTTCAGTTTACAAGGTCATCCTGATTTTCTTGTATGATATTCCAGTCCTCTTCCATATTGGCAATACCTCCCACCATTGTGTCAATCTCAAATTTTATTAGCATACACCTACTTTTTGTGCCAAAGTCAGCAATAAAAATGTTAAGTAAGATTGGTTCCAAAACCAATCCCTGAGGAACTCTATTAGTAACCTCCCTCCAGCCTGACAGTTCACCTTTCAGTATGACTCAGTTCCTTATCCACCTTTCAGTTCTCATATTAATCCCTATCTTCTCCAATCCTTCTGATTCTTTTAGCTAAATTTCTCAAAGGAGCTATTGCTCTGGACTGATTCCCACATACATTGGCTTGGTCACTGTCTTGACCTGGCTTTAACCAATTACTGCTCCATTTCTAACATTTCCATCAAAGAGTTCATTCTTTCTAACGTCATTTAATATTTTTTACCCCCTTTATAATCCTTCCACCCAGTCAAGCAAACTTTCATTGATCTCCGGTCCATCAACATCTATGACTTCTTTGCTTCTCCCAGCTTCCTGTACCGACAGCCTGCCTTTCCCTCTATATCATGGTTTCCATCCTGAACTCCACTCCAGACATGACATCATTGCTTCTCTCTCACACTACTTAGTCCCTCCCAGACTTTGCTCATTTGTTCTTATCTGCTTTCTCTGCTCCTGTTCCCATAACTTGACCACTGCAGAACTCCAGAGGACATGCAAATATCTTCCAGACGTTATTTTTGTTTCCATTCTATTCCACCATTTTCTTGACATCCAAATATATTTCTTTTCCTTGATTGAATCCTGTGCCTATAACCCCTACTGATCCTTATCCACCTTTGGATCCCTCCTCAAGTTTTATTCTCTTCTTCCTCCTCCTTCTCAGCCCACAGTCACACCATGTTTTTCCACAAAAGATAATCAATGCAATGCAACAGATTCTCTCCTCACATTTCCTCCCCTTCTCCTTCATCCCTCTTTCATTACTGGATGTCTCCACACCCACCTCCAACTCTCTTTTCTTCCAACCAATTGAGGAAAAATGGTTGATATGCTCTCCCACAGGCAGGGACGGCTATAGGTATTTTGCCACCCCAAGTACGGCAGGCAGGCTGCCTTCAGCGGCTTGCCTGTGGGAGGTCCCTGGTCCAGCGGATTCGGTGGCACGCCTGCAGGAGGTCTGCCAAAGCCGCGGGACCAGCGGACCCTCCACAGGCATGCCGCCGAAGACAGCCTGCCTACTGTCCTCACGGTGACTGGAAGAGCGCCCCCCGTGGCTTGCCGCATCAGGCAAGCGGTTAGTTGTTCCACCACAGAAAGGAGAAGTAAACTTCTTCAAGAGTGCCTAAGTGACTTAGGAGGCTGAGTCTCATTTTTGAAAATGATTTAGGCTCCTAGAGCCAGATTTTAAAAGGTATTTAGATGCCTGTAGATGCACATAGGCACCTTGTAGGATAACATGCTTAGCAGTTTTGAAGATTCCACTAGATGCCTACATATCTTTGAGGATCTAGACTAAGAAACATAAGTCACGTTGAAAGTCAAATGTCACATAGGTGCTTTTGAAAATGTTACCCAAGATCTCAATAACAGCAACTCAAAAGTGTCTTCTTTGTGTATATTTTTGGCATAGAGCTCACACTAAGCACAGATAAAATACTGATAGCTACAGGTGATAACTTGCTGTGCCTTTTAATATCCCTGAAATATTTTACCCAAATTGCATGTCTCATACCCACATTGTGTAAATTCTGTAGATCTTAACTGCTGATAAAAGAACTGTGACAAAATTTGCAGACATTTGTTACATGGCCTGTCAGACAAATTTGGGTTTTACTCACATGCATACTTTTTTGAAATCACTTATTTTCTCAAATATAAACTGTATTGCATAAAACATAGATATAAAACAATTTCATACTTAATTGGATCAAACACTTGACCAGGAACTTTAATATAACCATTACATAGAAAAGTAAAATTTAAAAATGCAATATCATCAAATTTGAGTTCAAATATGAATCTTTCCATATCAACTTAAATGTCTCTGGATGACCTCTGAGTTGATATGAACTACGATATGATATATGTTCAAATGGGAAACTATAAGTCTGAATAGACAGAAAGTAAAGTTTTGCACTTCTTGGGGATGAAAGTTTATACTAGACATGATCTCGAGCTGCAAAATTCATATCTGGTTCCAGATTTGGAATAGCTGGTGGTTTCAGTCCATTATTAGGACCTTTTACAAAATTCAGATCCAGGCTCTGATTCTGAATAACGTCAAAGTTTAATGTTGTTTAGATTCTAGGAGATTTTGGTCAGCCCCCCCCTCAAATCTTCTAGTTTGCACCTTGTTCAAAAGTCAGTAATGATTGAGAGGAAGGTCACAAACAATAACTGTGACTATTTGGGCATTTTAACACTGTTGTATCTTAAAATGAGCATTTTCTAGGAAAATAATAGCTGTGTGTGACTGGAATGATAATCTGCTGCCTATCTGATTCTGATCTCTGTAATCACTAGCATAGTATCTTCCCTCATCCTAGTTCAAAAGAGAAGTTCCTGTTTGTGGCGCAATAACACATTAGACAATTGAAATGTAAAAAAAAAAGAGGTGTAATTAGTTGTACAATGAAGTATTAATACTTTTATATGTTCTGGCAATTTATTGTTGTTAATTATTATAATCAAAATAATTTTAATTTAAAAGGTAAAGGGCTCATTTTAGCTAGGCACTGCTAGAAAAATGTTATTTTGAGCTCAGTGGCAATATTTGTTGTGAGAAGAAGCTTAAGGTGTAATTAAAGATGATTTTGTATATACTCTGACCTTCTGTCCATTAGAAATAAATAAATGTGATCAATACTAACCCTAATTGCCCTGAAAAACATTGCATTGGCACCTAAATTGTTCTTCTTATGAGATTTCTGTTTGGGTAAGGAGAAGATTATTGTTAACACTAATGAATATTCTGTTGGGGTTTGGATCTGCCCTTTCACTGCCCTTCATTACTGCTGTTCTTTCATTATTAACCCTTCACTGTCACGGCAAAGATCTTAGAAGTCTCTGGACACCAATTCTAGTGTCACATATTTCATCAATGAATAAGTAAATGTAAGAGTGCATCAGGGCAAGGGGTTAGAGGAGTATGAGCTTCAGAGCCATAGCCAGAACCCATCCAATTTAGATTTGTTTAAATTCAAGTGAATTAACAGGCTACAGAGGTCTCCGCTGACTCTCACTAATTCAGAATGCCTTGAGTCATCATTTTATATTAGACCTGGGCAAGTTGTTTTACTGAACAATATATTCAATGCTTTTTGCCGCTCTTTTCTGTTTCTGTCTGAATCGTTCACGCACAGATTTTGATTTTTATGGGATTGTTTAGAAATTATTTGACAAATATTTCATGTGAACATGAAACTTTGATGCCATGAACTGAATGGGAGTTGGGAACCTAACCTGCATAGGTGCTTCTGTAAATTCCTCTAAGCACCTATCATATAAGTACCTTTATAAATTTGGCACCATGTGTATTCACTATTCAGTGAATTTGTTATTTGAGCCATGTGACTGGCCATCTGATATTGCTCCTGTTCTGCCATTGGCTGAGAGTAAATTTAATAAAAAGAGGGATAGTGCAATGTGATCAAGTCAATGAGCCTTTGATTCCTTCCACTGGGGCACAGGTGAAGTTTTTGAAGTTATCAGGATCTGAGGTAGCAGGGTTAGGTAATTTTTAATCCTTTTACCTTCTCTGTTCTGGAAACTAGCCCTTGACTAAGACGTCACTGCTAGAAAAAATAGACTACTGTAATGATCTTGTCTAGGCTCAGATCTAAAATTTATTTTCTTTCATAAGATCAGTGGGGCTCTGTGCCATGGAGTGCAGGAGGAGCCAGGATTCAGAGTCTCCCCACAGGGAGCCCTAACTCTTGTAGGCTGTCAAGCCAAGATCTCTGGGTGTTCTGTGAATCCCACCATGCAGGGGGGTTGAGTCCAAACTGTTAGGTAAGGGCTGAACACAGCAGAGCCAGTGGAAGCCAGACTACATTAATATACAGGCCATTTCTCCTTATGGAGGGGGAGCCAAGCCCAGTCACAATATGGACTGCCCCATGTATAAACTCAGAGTAAAATTCTGGCCCCATTAATGACAATGATAAAACTCCCATTGACTTCAACAAAGCCAATGTTTCACACCAAGTGTTCACAGGTTTGGGGATTTATTCTTTCACAACAGTTAAATATATTTTTAAAATTCTTTCACATCACAGTTTTGTGAACTTCTTTATAGAAGAATGTTACTGTTTCACCAGTGCTCAGAACTTCTTTTACACTGTTGGCTGGGGAAGTGGAAGGCAGTCATTGCACCTCTTTAGCCTTCACTTACTATACTTCTTATAGTTGTGTTTAATGGATGGAGAAATGTTAAAATTTCTGTATTACAAAACACAAAGCATGAAGCAGGTGCAGCAAATCCAAGATTCTGCAAGCAAGAAAGGACTCTCTTGAAACTACTAACAGTCTTACTGTTGGCTTTTAAAAATTTCTATCCACTTGCTATTGTTTCCTTTCTACTATTTTCTATTAAATGAATGCATGAGTTTATCAGGATACATCAATTTTATTTCACAGCATTTTTTTAAGTTGTAATAGAAAGGAGTTTGGTGCCAAATATTTAATGAAAGCAAATAGAGCAAACATGAATAGCAAGTCTTCTAATGAATAAATCTGAATAATAAAATCCCCTGTGGAGCATAGAGGCAGATAGGTTAATTCTTTCACTTGAATTTTAATCTTGACTATGAAAAAAATACCAAAAAGATATTGGCATTTAACACTTGATTATCCATGAGTCCCAAAGAGAAGGAGATTTTACTATTAATTTTATACTATGTAGTTACATTTGACAGCTTCACTTTGACTTTATTAATCAAGGGGAACATCAAAAGGATTAGTATAAGGTCTGATCCAATGCCATTCAAGTCAATGGGAAATTGTTCCTTGACCTCAATGGATGTTGGATGAATCCCATAGTGGTTTTGAGAATATACAACAATGAATCTTCACGGTAGTAAAGTATTGTTGTAGCCAAGTTGACCTCAAGAAATGAGAGAGACAAGGTGGGTGAGGTGATATCCTTTATTGGACCAGCTTCTACTGGTGAGAGAGAAAAGCTTACACAGAGCTCTCCTTCTGAAGGACCTGAAGAAGAACTCTGTGTAAGCTTGTATTTCTCACCAACAGAAGTTGGTCCAATAAAAGAAATTACTTCACTCACCTTGTCTCTCAAAGATTCACATTACTTAGTGTGAAACCTAATTTTGTTACTAAAGCTTGCGGAGAGGTAGGAATTAGCAACTCAGATGTCCGTCACCCACTCTGATTTAGCTCGTTGGGTCTCATTTCATTTTCTTTTCACTGACACCAGTTTTAAACCCCCAAAAAATCCATTAACTTCACTGCATTATTCCTGATGTGAACTATTGAGTGAGAGGAGAAACAGGTCTGCTATTTTAAGGTCCAGTTGTCATCAGCATAAGAGCACAATACCCTGACTTACTAGTACAATTCATCATGTATCTTAAAAGTTGCATTCAGTCTACTGATGAAATTTTGCTTTGTAGGAGTAGGAAAAGCTTGCATTTCACCTTCATCTCAGGAGAACCTTCTGGATTATTTAAATTGTCTTGAAAAATTAATAGTTTTTAAAGAAAATATTGATTATGAGCTATATCATATGACATGACAGGTCTGGAGCCAAATGCTGTAATCATTCCAAACCCAAACTCCCACTAAAGTCAGTGGAAGTTTTGTTCTACTTATTATACAAAAGGGTTGCTAACAGGAGGCTATTTTATGGGGAGCAGGAAGTCATGTAAGATTATCAGTTACACCTGATTCTGTTTTCTTTGCACTCATAGAAAAACTGCCAACTGTCTTGAAATGATTCAGGATTATACACTTACTCTACAACAAGCTCTTTACCTAAGAGAGAGAGATCTCTACCTATTGACACAAGACACAGGAATTAGTTTTAACATCTAGGAAAGTAACAGATTTAAGATAGACTTTTGGGTTTTGGTGAGGAGACCATTACACATGTCAGATTATCCCCAAATATTCCTAAAATACTAAAATCCAATTGATGCAGAATTGTACTGACAAAAGACCAGTGCCAAAGATGACAATGGACCTAGCCCAAGGACTGTTAATAGAAAACACATAGGAAATATCTAATCTTGGACATCCAAGCATGAATCACACAGTTCATCTGTCAGAAACTCAAAGTATTGTCAGTTTTTGTTAACAGCATTCAGTGTTCCGAAGGAAAAAGTAATCTTAACTTTTTCCTGCAGTAACATAAGCAGTTTTTATTTCTCTGGGAACAGGAATCCGCAAGAACCACAAGACAAACATTGAATTTGGAGGGTCAGAGGAGGTCGTTGCTAGTAAGGATAGAGTTAGAGATATGTTTATGAGAAGAGGAGCAATGTTTGTTAAAGGATTGCTTTCAATAAAAGAAGCACTAAATAAACAACAGCAGTTTTTAAAAAGAGCCAGGTTGATGATAACTCTGGAAAATCTCAGGATTGAAAGAGGATCTGCTGAGACACTGACATTTTAAATGAAAGAGAGAAAATTCCCTGACAAAGAATGAAAACATCCGTGCATTATAGAACAAAGAGGTAGGCTGTGCCCAAACTCTAACTGAAAAAGACAACAAAGGAATTAAACAGAGAATTCAAAGACTGATCACTGTTGTTAATCCTATGTTGTATGCAGTGTTGTAGCTGTGTTGATCATAAAATATTAAAGAAACAAGGTGGGTGAGGTAATATATTCTGTTGGACCAACGTCTGTTAGTAAGAGAGACAAGCTTTTTGAGCTTACACAGAGCCCTTGTTCATATCTGGGAAACGTACTCAGAGAGTCACAGCTAAATAGAAAGTGGAACAGATTGGTTAGCATAAGTAGTTGACAGATATTTCACTTTACCTTGTTCTAAGTTTCATAGGTTTATGATGTACAAACCGAGAAAATAAGACAGAGCTATGGAGGAACTAGTATAGCAGTGGAAGCAAGCCAAGTGGGAGGAATCAAACCTTGAAAGGACAAAGCAGAAGTGTGCTAAAGTAGGTAATGAGATCAAGGTAGTGATTGAGGGTGGGGGGATGGGGGAAATGACCAACCAGCTACACAGCCCCCAAGTACAGCTGAGAAAGTGTAAGAAGGAGCTGAAGGAAATCCACTCTTCAGAAGAAAATGTAATTGTGTATTTCCAAGTGATGGAAAAGCTGCTGAGTTGCAGCTGATCCTGGAAAGGTAGAACCCAAAGATGAAGAAAGATCTTCAAGAGGTGGAACTCAGACACAGCTACAGCTGGAGTTTGGAATCAACAACAGATATAGCTCTCCAATGGCAGGGAGTCTCTGACCTGGACAGAAGTGTGTCAGGAAAAGAACCTGGAGTCCATCACAGGGAAGGTGAATGGAACTGTGTTGGAGATCACCTTCAAACTATTCTAAGGGTGGAGAATTCTGTGGTAAAAAATAACAAATAATAGTTATGAAATAATGTAAACATATACCAATAAAGCAATTAAAAATTAAAATAGACAAACTCATAACAAAACTTCGGAATTCCAAAACCAAAATTTACTGGAAATTCCATTTTGCAGGAAAGTTCAAATTGGAACGAAAACCAATTTCAATGTGTCAATGTTCCATTAAATGAAAACTGAGTGACCAGCTCTAAAAAAAAGTACATGACTGATATATTGAACCTGTGTTATTTTGAAGAAATAAAACTGAATCAGAAAAAAAAATGCGGGAGTTGGAATCTTATGTCTGAAGAATGTTCTTTGGTGCACAAGCTGGTGAGTTAGCCCACTTGCTTACAGGGGCATTTAAAAGGTTGAGAATGTAATGCATCTCCCAGCTGTCCTAACCTAAGGAAGAACCCACCAGACCACATGGGTCTCTTTCTCAGTGTAATCACCTCCAGCCCTGCTTGATCTTGACTTTTTCTGGGGAAGCCCCAGTGGCAGCAAATTAAAGGCATGATTTTTGCTTTGTAGGAATAGGAAAAAGGCATGAAAAACAGGAAAACTTTCAACAGAACTGGTCCAATGTGTATGTGGCCTTTAGGAAACTTTGGATCTGATTCAATATTTTCTTTAAAAACTATTAATTTTTCAAGACAATTTAAATAATCCAGAAGGTTCTCCTGAGATGAAGGTGAAATGCAAGCTTTTCCTATTCCTGGGTTGAATCATTATTGTCGTGGGTGGTTCTGGGTAAATGTCGTCAGTCATTCCTTCCTCTGGGAAAACATCAGCTGACAATCCTTTCGCGCCGTTTTTCCCTGGATTGCCCTGGCAGACGCCATAGCACGGCAAC
>NC_133771.1:150188355-150245552 GCF_003597395.2 Chelonoidis abingdonii
TCGAGGTGGAGTACAGAAATCGATTTAAAGAGCCCTTTATATCGACATAAAGGGCGTTGTAGTGTAGACGGGTACAGCGTTAAATCGATTTAACGCTCTTTAAATCGATTTAAACGTGTAGTGTAGACCAGGCCTTAGAGAGGACTTGACTAAGGAGATATGACAGGAGTATACAAAATAAATGATGTAGAGAAGCTAAATCTCATGCTCCTATTTACGTTTTCTTGTCCAAGAATAAAGTCAAAGTCAATAAATGTAAATTGATAAAGAAAATGCTTTTTTACATAATACAAAATTAACTTATAGATCTCATTGCTACAATATACTGAAAGCTTTACAGGATTCTAAAAACAGTCATAACAACACATGTTAATTAGGATAAAACTAGTATTACAAATCATTGTTTCAGGGCATAAGCCAATAGTTAACCAATATAGGTTAAGAAGAAACTTCCCTTATGGTCAGGCTATACCACAATTGCCAAATATAGGACTTAGTGCATCTAAAACATTTGGTATTGGCTACTGAATTGGATGGATCAGTAGTCCGATACAGTTTGTCAATTAATGTGTTCCTAAAATCCATTTCAATGTTCTAAAAACTATTACATTTATTCTGTCATATATTGAAACAATAATTAAATAATTTACTCATAGGGATTTCTGATTGTCTGCAGAAATAGATAAGTTAGCAAGCTTGTTAAAAGAACAAGCTAAATTTTAGGAAAAATTAAAAGAAAAAGTACAATCAAAACTCCCTCTCTCCCAGCTTTCCAGGATGATATGAGGAAGGTCTTTCTGTCACATCTACGTAGCACCAAATCACAACAAAAAGGAAAATCAGATAAAAAAAATCTAAAATGTCCAATTCTAAAAGGATGCAGTAGATAACAACTGAAGAGACTCTTTATATTCACACTGAAAGAAAAATGATTAATTTAAAGAGTACACCTGCCACATAAAAAGAGAGTAGAGACTTGCCTGATATACTGCATATACTAAAAGAGCAAACACAGTTGCTAGTATGGGCCTGACATTCTGATCACCACGAATACTCTGATAATTACCCTTCAGAAAGCAAAGAAAATTTTGATGTAATTTATATTGCTGGAAGAAACTTTTCGCTTATTCCATGACAGCGTACAAGCTACCAGACCTGCATATAGAATGAAATGCAAAGCTAATGAAAATCTAAGAGATTAGTTTCTGAGACTTAACTGTAGCCATTGTGAAGGGAAAGAAGACCCTAATACAAATAGAAAAACAGCTTTGAGATTTGTTCTTATTCATGCACTGAAAAGCACTTGAATTGATTTTGGGAGTGAAGTTCAAAAAGATCCAAACATAGGCTGGTTAATAAAGCAAGTATAACTTTTGTCTGCAAATACACAAAGCATTAAAAAAAATAAAGCTTACAAGAAGCAGGGGAAATAGTCCAACCCATATGTGAAATGGAGTGGACATATTTTAGAACTACAGCCTTCAGCTAGAAAGAAACTACTTACATATTCTGAGCCTTATGAAACTCAGGCTTGCTAAGGAATCTTTCAAGGTAACTAAAAAGGAAGCATAAGGAGTTATAAATTAATAAAAACTTCAGATAGGTAAAGAAATGCCTAAGAATTCACAAAGGACAAATTCATAACTATGACAGTTAATTTGAAAAATAATAATAAACTGGGGGAGAAAAGTAGAAGAAACAGGAAAAAAATCAATTTTTAATAAATGCTAATTATTCACTTGCAGTTACTCCAATGATCTATTATTTTAAAATGATGATCTACTTATGAGTGTTCACTGTGTTCAGTTTAGGAGCAGATTGACAAGTGTTCACTCCAAAACCATAGGAATATATATCAAAGGTGTTGTTCCATTGCACAGAATCAGTCTATATTTAGAAGTGAGCATACTGATGGTAATTAAATTCTTCTTGCAATGTAAGGGCATAAAATATCCATGGCCCTGGGGCTATTGTATTACATTGCCAATGATATATGACAAGCAGCCTCACTGGAATGAAGCCAGAGAATGAATTAAGCATCAGTACGTCCTCATGTGGATGGATGATGTTTTACCCGTGATTGAATGTTAGCCAGGGAGAAGATGGTTGAAGATGCCATATAGCGCCGAATTGTGGAATGTCAGTAACATCTCCATACTAATCTTGCAACCAGCTTCTATTTTAAAGTTAAATTATTTTATTTTCATTATTTTAACTTGGAAAATTAGATTGGCCTGACAGTTGCCAGATACAATCTGAAGAGAAAAAGAAAATATTTCAGCAAAGTATGAAGACCATTTTTCACATTGATTCTGAGTTCCGGGTTGTCATAGTATAATTCCTCAATCTGAACCTTAGAGTTCAAATATGAGGTACTAGCATAAATGCCTCTAAGCTTAATTACCAGCTTAGTTCTGACAGCGCTGCAACAGCCAGAATTCAGTTGTCTGGGCACTCCTGGTCTCCCCAAACTTCCTGGGGACCCCAAGACTCAGGTCCTCTGAGTCTCACCACAAAGGGATAACCCCCTCCCCTTCTTCTCTACTTCCCCAGGCTCCCTCCTGGATGGCCCGGGAGATCACCCTATTTCAATTCCTTGAAATGCAAACCAGCGAGATCAAGTTCTTTCACCTCACTCAGAGTCCCTGAAAGCAAGCTTTTGTAACTTAAACAGAGAGATTTTCTCTTCCCCCCGTCTTCTTCTCCCACATCATCCCTGGTGAGCTGCAGACCCAATCCCCTGAGCACCAACTAGGAAAACCAACAGGTCTTAAAAGAAACCTTTATATAAAAAGAAAGAAAAGACATAAAATGGTCTCTGTATCAAGGTGAAATATACAGGGTCATTGGCTTAAGAAAACAACCTGAACAGCCTTATAAAAGAAATACAGTTTAACATTCCAGCAAACTACACACATGTAAATACAAAAACAATATAAAAACCTATATTGTCTTATACCTGTACTTACAACTGGGAAACAGAAGATTAGAAAGCCTGAAGATAGAGAGATTACTCTCAGAGCCGAGAGAGGACTAGAGACACAGACAAAAGACACACACCGAAAAATTCCCCCCCGAGCTTTGAAAAATCCGGTTTCCTGATTGGTCCTATGGTCAGGTGTTTGGTTCCCTTTGTTAACCCTTTACAGGTAAAAGAAACATTAACCCTTAGCTATCTGTTTATGGCACGGGTTACTACAGAAAAAGCTCCAATTTGAAAGTTTGGTTTTTACCTAACATTTTTTTGTCTCTTCCAGCTCAAAAATGACTTGTTTCTGCCCCTTCAAAATATTCATAGAGTTAATCTCCTTGAAAACTCATCTACTGAAGCTATTGGGTTGGAATTAAGCAATATGATTAATACAGCTAGTAGAATTTTTTTTCCCTCAGAAAATATTTTGGCAAAAACAAAAAAAAAAATCATCTACGTTTTCCACTGAATTTTTTAAATTTTCAGCAGAAATTAAAAAACTGAAAAATTTGGGCTGATAACTGAAATATTTCAATTTGGAAATGCTACTGCAGCACCTCATGAGAAATGTGTAGTTCAAAAACCTCATGGTCCTATTCTCCTTTCTAGTCCAGGCTCCCTGATCAGATTACATCTTGTAGATCTATATCTAACCAGGAAGTTGATGGATCTTTGGAACTTTTTATAATAAAGACACTTATTTGGTACCTAAAACAGACTTAGGAGCTTGACTCTGGGCATCCAGTTTTTAAAGTCTTAGCCATTATTCTTATCCAGATCTGCCAAGTGTCTTGTAGCATGACAAATAGAGTTACTTTGGATTTACATTCTTCTAACTGAGATAAAAATCTGGCCAGTAATATGTATAACAACACATCAGTTCCCTACTTCAAGTGCCTGAGTTTTCTAAATCATGGTATAAGTATATTATCATATGCCCTGATGAGACAAGGTACTTAAACACAGCTGATCTTTAAGCATGTGAATAGTTCTCATTGAATTTAGTGTAAATTGCATATGCTTAAAGTTAGGCATATGCTTAAGTATCTTGCTCTATCAGGCATTCAGCAACTTTGATCTAGTTTTTTACATAGTAAGCTAGAAATTGTCATACCAGATCAGACTAGTGATCTGTGCCAGAAGACAGTATCAGATCCTTCAGAGGTAAGTGCAGGAGAAAATACAGTAGATATTCATGGAATACTTGCCTATATGGAAAAGTTTCTTCCTAACCTCTGCTTGTTAGTCATTGCCTTATGCCCTGAACCATAAAAATTTCTATTCCTTCTTTTAAAATGCCTATGTAATAAAACAGTGGCAGCTCACTTAGCCATAAAAATAGACATTTTAACTCTTACAAAACACTCAGACGTAATGATATTTTGTAGCACTGAGTTCTGCAGGTTGATTATATATTGTGTGAAAAGAGTATTTCCTTTTAATAAGCTTCCAATGTGATGCCTTTAAATAACATTGAAAGTCCCAATTTTTTGATATTATGAGAAAGGGTAAATGAAAGCACCAAACATAGACTCATAGGTCAGAAGGGACCAACATGATCATCTAGTCTGACTTCCTGCACAAAGCAGGCCACAGAACCCTACCCATCCACTTCTATAAAAACCCCTAACCTATGTCCGAGTTATTGAAGTCTTCAAATTGTGGTTTGAAGACCTCAAGCAGAGAATCCATCAGCAAGTGACCCATGCTGCTGCAGCGGGAAGGCGAAAACCTCCAGAGGTCAGCACAATCTGCCTGGAGGAAACTTCCTTCCCGACCCCTAATATTATGATCAGCTAAAACCCTGACATGTCGGGCAAGAGTACCAGCCAGCACCAGGAAAGAATTCTCTGCAGTAACTCTGATCCCAGACCATTGAGCAGACCTATCTGTTGATAATCCAAGGACAATTGCCAAAATTAAACTATCCTATCATATCATATCCCTTCCATAAACTTATCAAGCTTAGTCTTAAAGCCAGATATGTCTTTAGCCCCCACTACTCCCCTCGGAACATATCTTATCTATCCCATTCATAGCATGTCCCTATTATTCATCTCCTTTCTAAACCAGACAGTCCCAGTTTTGTTCCGTTACTCATATAGAAATGCCTCTGAACATTTTTGTTCTGTTTCTTTGTGCCCCTTCTATTTTGGCTATATCTTTTTCGACTGGAACTGAATATAGTATTGTCGCTGTGTGTACTAGCAAATTGTGTAATGGCATTGTTTTGTTTTCAGTATTAATTTCTATCCTATCACACCGATTTGTGGTTCCTCTTTGTTTGCTTATTTTAGATTGTAAATTTCATCTACCATCATGATATCCATTCACATTGCTTTGCTGAAGCCTTCTAGATTATTCAGCCTTCTCTAGTGACTTACCTAAATAGTTTGTGTGGGGTGATCTTTTAATTATGGTATAACAGGGTCTGTGGGAGTGCTGTCTATGTGATCCAAGGAACTTTGTACAGTGGGTGTGTTACCTTGAATCTGATGAGTCAGTCATGCCTCAGGCACGACTAAAGCTGCAACATCTGTTTGGTAATTATTGTAATTACTTTTAAAAGCCAATAACATTATATGACAAAGAGAATTAACGAGCACATTTCATTCTTAGCCTATTATCTTCAGTGGTGTTTCACCAGCTTACACTTGGGTTGAACCTGATCCTCTATAGTCACCATCATTTTCTCCTTGTAATTCTCAATGGTGTGTTTTCTGTATTTAGGAAACTATATGAATGCTCTTCTGTTGCTAATTTAATTCTTACAGAAAATGTGCCTATTGTATAGCCACAAATTATCTAACTAAAACTATGCAACGTTTGTTTCATATTTCAAAAGCAATGAGTTCAAGTGTTGCTAAGGTCATTTCATTCATCGCAAATCTTACTTTTTATATGCACAAATATAAAGATCTGATCCAAAAGATCCCACATGTAAAAAGAAAGGAAAGACCTAAAAGACGTTTGGTTCTTTAAAAAAAAAAAAAAAAAAAAAAGGCATTTCCAAATCTTCATGACTTCTTCCTGGTTTTGTCCCCGCCTCCCTTTGAACTTGATTTAAATTATTTTCCCCATTTACAAGGCCTGATCATGCAACTGCAAAGTGTGCTGCCACAGTTTAAAGGAGATAACAGGATGGAACATTTAAATGAAATGTAATAGGTTGAAAACAAAACCTGTGTTTAATGAATGATACCACTTGAAGCGGGTAATTGAAATTATCTGCAGGTGGCTTGTTTTGTTTCATGATTCTCTGAGCACTTACCACTGAGGTAAATGTCAGCCACATTATCTGTACAGTACATTCACTGTATCACAAGACAACTACTACAGTCTGACTCCATAATATGATCTGCACAACTATTGTGTTCTTGCAAAAGAAATTAAGTACCCTTCTAACATTTATTCTCTTTCACTATATACTGTAGATTCAATCAACTAAACAAAGAAAACTTGGTCTTCTACAATAAAACTGCCGTCAAGTAATTCTTTGCCATACTTTTAGTCTTCTAAAGTAAAAGTGATGGCCCCACAGCAAGGTCCCTGGCATCTATAGTGACTCATTGAACTTATTTTTTGTTCGTATTATTATAGGGACATGAGTCTAGTATGAATTATTTCTGAATCTACCACAATGTGAGTAATTTGGGATTAATGTTCGTTTTAGTCCTAAAATCTTTCTCTGACAAACTCTAAAGTTTTGTTTTGCTTTGTGTTTTTTGTTTATTTTTAAACAATAACTGAAAAAAGAATGAAATCAAACCTGTGGTTCCTAATATTAGGATTCAAGCCTCCACTATCCTATCTTAAATCAATGAAAGGCACTTTTCAGGCCCCTCCTAAAAGATTTAACAGAAATACAGTAACATCTCTTTGCTGTGCTGCTAATGAGAAGAGTTCACTGGGAGTTTTAAAGAAGCATAGGGTCATATCCTGAGGCTCCTCCTTTGTACTCAGGCAAACTACCATTGAAGTGAAAGGGTGTGCTCCTAGACTGAGTAAAAATAGAATAAGGACCTCAAGGTTTAGCCCATTATAGATATTTATTGAGGGTAAAATTTTCAAAACTGACTCAGCGCACAGGGCTAGATCCACAATGAAGACTTAAGCCTTGCAATTCCTAATTTTAGGTGTGCTGCTATCCACTGGAATCCACCGTCATGAGTTAGAAGCCAACACTCCCTATATAATCATGGGAATAATTAGGCGCCTTAGAATGGGATTCACAAAAGCCAGCACACTGAGTGGGTAGCTGCCTGAGCTAACCAATAGGAAATGCCAAGAGGGGAGTAGTCTAAGCCCCACTCCTCAAAGGGAGTAAGATTCCTAACTGTGGCCTGGTTCCCCTACAATGTAATTTTTTCTGGAAATCCCTTCCTATAAAAAATGTGTGTTTGCTGTTTCTTCCCAGTTCAATATGAAAGTTTTTTCAAATATGAAAATTTTACCAGCCTCTCTACTTAGGAGTTAAGTCTTCTTAAAAGTAAGCAGGACTTAGGCTCCTAAATCACACTGGCACTTTTGAAAACTTTACCCTGAATGCTAACACTGTACTGAATACAGAGGAGATAAAAGCCTTCTGTCCCTCAAGAAACGTATTAATATATAGGCTTGATCCTGTAAACAGTTATTTCCAGGCATAATGTTCACTCCTTCAATGGAACCATTCCAGTTAACAAACACCATGACTGTTAGAGTGTGCTTGCAGATTGGGCTATAGGTAAGGATCTTTCATTCTAAAGGTCTGATCCTGCTGTCATAAAAGCCACTGAACTCAGTGGTGCTGAATTATGTTCTAAATAGACATTTTATCACACCATGAGTCAGTGAAAATTACTAATCACCGGCCTGGAGTGTAGCAACTGTTTACCAGATTGATCACAGCAACCCCACACAACAGTTTAGAACACTATAGGTAAAAGCCATCCCCCATTGCACTCATCCAGAATGAGCTTGAACAGACACAGGGAAGATTCACAACTTGGACAGTGAGGATAAATCTTCCTCAGCATGCTGCAGAGCTGCTGCAGACCAGTTCCAGGAGGCTACATCTGACCAGCTGGAGTAACTCATCTGACATGGGCCCCACAGCGGTCAGGGAGAAGCTACGCAATGGGAGATTCCCAGTCCTGTCCACAGCCTGCCTACACAACAGAAACAACCACCCGAGTTCTCCAAAGAAATGCCAGTGGGTGCCAAGGGCTGTTCTATTGGTACTCAAAACAAGCAGATGACAAAAAAAGGTGTGGCTTCCCCACCTCTTAAAACACCGCTGATGATGAATAGCATGCTGTGACAAAAACACAGTTTAAAAGGCAGCATATTTAGAAGAAAATTGGATGTAAAAGGAGCTTGCTAGAAATCTTTGTGGACTATACTGGTTCAATTAATTTAAGAGAAAGAAGTTCCGCCATTGTTGAAAAGCGTCTATTGATCTGTTTCACTTATCTCTTGCTTAGTTTTTGAAAAGTTGATTACTAATTGTGCTTATAGTTTTACCTGGTAAGTCTCCTGAATTTTACTTGGCATTAAACTTAAACTAAATGGCCTATAATTTCCTGTGCATATCTTTTAGCCCATTTAGAGATGGGATAATGTCAACCATATTAATATAGCAGAGAATCCTGTGGCACCTTATAGACTAACAGACGTTTTGGAGCATGAGCTTTCGTGGGTGAATACCCACTTTGTCAGATGACTTCCACTACATTCATCTGATGAAGTGGGTATTCACCCACGAAAGCTCATGCTCCAAAACGTCTGTTAGTCTATAAGGTGCCACAGGATTCTCTGCTGTTTTTACAGATTCAGACTAACACGGCTACCCCTCTGATACATATTAATATATTTGACTATATTTCATAACAGGTTGCACTGCAAACAACTTGTTTTTAATACATTTTGTCATCTAAAATGTGAGGCAAAAACCAAATGGTATCATTGAAGTTGTCATCAGTGGTCTGGTTTGTGCTTTAGTCTTATAGTAGTTCCCATGATTATTTCTGTAGGCTGTATATGGCAGGCCTCAGTCCCTCGTGTGTGTCTCTCCTCCCTTGGGGTTCTCTCATGATAGAGGGGCAAAGGAGCAAGGAAGGGGGATCCTGGCCCTCCCACTACAGTAGGTTCCAACCCATGGCCCTAAAGAGATGTTGCTGTGTCTGGACCATTCATTTGTCCACTCTAAGTCAGATTCCCCACCAAGTCACTTCCTACTGGGTCCTCTGTTTGGGACATGGTCACAGTCATAGCAGTATCAGCATACTCTGCCAGAGGGACAACATCCCCTTCTTTGAAACCTCTCTTGGATTCTCAACTCCAAAAGGCAGTGGGGGCGAGCAAGAAATATGGATCACTGCATCCAGAGTGGCTTTACCAATGCTCAAGTCACCCTTCCTACAGCTCCAGGCATCAGCCTCACTTCCTGATGCGGACTGTAATGCCTTCTCCCTGTCCTTTGTCCCTAGGCTACTAGTGCCCTTTTATACTGTCCATCCATGTGGAGCATGCCCTGCAGCTGAAGAGGGGCAATGCCTCACTGACCCAATATGGCTCTAGGCCTTGCTTTGGTTTACTGTGGGATCTATAAACCAAATCACAGTCACCCATAAAAATACTAAAGCCAAAAAAGTTCTTCTACTATTCATCTTTCACCTGGTCATTTACTGACACTCTGTTTCATGTCTTCAAACCTATTTTTAATCTTTTTGTACCTCTGTTCTATAGACCACGTTAATTGATTTTGCAGATCATTTTTTTCATATGTTCCAATGCCGTAAACTTTCTTGAAATTCAGATAAATGATGTCAGTGATTTCAACTTTGTCTTCCAATTTAGCAAAGTGCTCAAAGGGAATTTGTCATCCATGATTTTCCCTTCATGAATCTATGCTGACTGTCCTTTATCAAATTCTATGTTCTAAATGTGACTTTATCGTGTATCACAACTGAAGTCAGAACAGCTTACTTTTTATAGTACTAAGTGGATAGTACCTTTTATAGTACTTTTATAGTACTAAGTGGATAGATACCACTTATAGTACTAAGTGGATAACTATGTCCACATAAATACTTTAGACATTTCAATGTCTTTCTGCCTCCCATCCTACATTTTTTTCTAAACACATATTCTGTCTTAGCAATTCAGTTTTCATTCTAGCTTCTTTTATTAATAGGCAGAAGTAGCTCAGGTTCCCAGAGATACTCTTAACTACTAAATCTATTATTTTCCCTCTGGTATCCTTTATGGGTCCACTCACTCCTGCTATTTTCTTCTTACTTTTAAAAATAAATCATTTTTCCTATTTTTTTTATTTCCTTTGCAATTTTGTACTATATTTTTTCTACTACTTAGGGTTTTTTTAAAACAATTTTGCCAGTAAGGACACAAACATGCACTTAGAGCTGGTTAAAATTTTTCTGATGGAACAATTTTCTGTCAGAAAAAACATTTGATTCAATGATCAAACATTTTGTGGGAACATGGAGATTTAATCAAAAATGTCAATAGAAAATTATTAAAGATTTATTTCACTGTTTATGTTGTAATATGTTACATATAGCAGAAGTCAAAATAAAACCTTTTGACAATATTTTCATATGGTCTAAAATATTTTGGAATATTTTACTTCTTGGAAAAATTAGATTTTCTCTTTTCATCCGGACTTGGGCCAAAACAACATTTTGACATCTTGGAATTTACTATAGGATGGTAAATCTAGCTTTCAGCCAATTTTGCATGTAATAAATATAGATGGACATGGACATAGAGGATAGTATTGTCATATACAAGAAAGAACATAAATATTTGGTATCATTTCATGCACAAGAATATATATAGGTATCTGATGCAACAGAGTTATGCACACTTATTTGGTGCAATATTAGCAGCCACTGACAAGTATACACTGGAAGGTAATTATTTGATGCTGAACATTCATGTTTAGGTAAGTGTGCTGGACCACTGCTTGTAGTATTTCTACAATATATACATAAGTGTAACATTAATATGTATTCTGAAGTGTAGTTTTAGTTCAAGGTCATAGTTTTGTCTTTTTTTCTTGAATATTACAGTCAGCTCATTGACTATAGTCCACCACTCTTCAAACCAATTTTAGGACTGTCTAATGCAAAGAGTGATCTGCTGTATATCTCTTGTTTTGTTTCGCTACCCTGTACTCAGAAGGTTTTCTCTTGTGAACTATAGGAAGGTGATGTCTTGTTGCCTACATTAGTGGTTTCAATAAACATCTTTCTTTATTTTGTAAAAATACCTTGCAAAACATAATAGGCTATCTCTATAGCAACCTATATGATAAAGATTTCCCATGTGCTTTGTTTATATGTGACCTATCAGGCCTGGATTAAACAATGTGTACTCTGTGCACTTGCTGGGCAGGGAGAAGGTGACTCCAACTCCTGGGAAAACAAAACAAACCTCAACAGCGCTGTGAACCCATGGACCAGGTTCCAATGTCTCTCACTGAAATTTGGTCAGGGTGCCAAGCCATAATACTGGTGGGATAGTGGACCAAATCTGAGCTGAGTGGGGCCATATGAGTGCAGCGCAGGTGATAGAAGCAAATGGAGCTGAGTGGGCCAGATCAGGAGGATCAGGGGCGGCTCCAGGCCCCAGCAAGCCAAGTGCGTGCTTGGGGTGGCATGCCGCGGGGGGCGCTCTGCCGGTCACTTTGGAATGCCTGCGGAAGGTCCACAGGAGCCACAGGACCGGTGAGCGGCAGAGCGCACCCCGCGGCATGCCGCCGTGCTTGGGGCAGCGAAATATCTAGAGCCGCCCCTGAGGAGGATGCTGAGCCAGGAGTGGTGGCAGTGAGTGGCCAGAGAGGTCCAGAGGTAGTGAGGTAAGTTGCTGGTGGCCTATTGGGTGGTGGGGAGTATTAGAGGTTGTTGGGGAGTGGTGGGGGAAAGGGAATGTTGGTTGGGGGGGCCCTGAGGAATGGGATCCTGCCCTCTGTGCAGGGTCTGGCCTGGGGCAGGGTCTAGCCTGGGACTCTCTGGGGGGGTAGAGGTGAGAGGACGGATTTTGGGAACTATGCCTGGTGAGGCTGAGGTGTTGGAGGTTGCAGTGTGCAGGATGCATGTCAAGAAAGCTGGGATACGAGTAGGGGCTGGTGGAGAGTTGTTGGAGTATATGTGGGGTGGGAGCGGAGTCAGAGGGTCTGTCTGTATGGTAGGGAGAGAAGGGCATTCTGTGGTCTGTGAGTGATGAGGAATGTGCAGGATGAGGTATGTATAGGGCAGGGGTGATTAAAGGAAGTTGAGGATCACCAATTTCTATAGTGCACAGACTCCCAAAATTCTTTAATCTGGGCTTGATAGCTACCTAGAAAATTATAGGCCCCCAACAGAGCCCTGGAGTGTTTGAGTGCCTGACTAAACTGCTTGGATCTGTGATGGCAAACATGTCTATGTGTGTTTTAGCAGAGAATGGAGCTAGTTGAGGGGGTTGTTTGGGGGTGGAATGTGTGTGTGCGTGCGCTTGTTTCTTTGGTGCTTACTGGGTTGTAATGAAAAGTGGCAGCTTATACATTACTGGCTCCATACTTCAAACTGATCCCCTGGGTGCTGTGGGATCACTATTGCACAGAATAGCCTGTACAGCCTGGATGCCTATCAGAGAAAGAGCTGCTAACATTGGTATGTCCACTAGGGGCTGCTGTGGAAGGGAGGAAACAAAGCATGTTTATGTGAGCAGGGGAAGAGGAAATGAAGAGAAAAAGGAGACCACATAGTCACTTTTTTCAAAAAGCACAAAAGCCCAGATGTCTAACGGTATACAGGCATTGCTTGGCTCAGGCCGCATGGCCTAACCCTCTAATCAGCTCACCACCAAGTGGAATTTGCAGCCTCGATCTCCTCATCCAATGCCTGGGAAGGCATGAGCATGCCTAACTATGCAAGGTTTAGAATCTCAGAGCTTCACCCGCAGCCTGTCTAACTGATCAGCAAACCTTTGCAATTTAACCTTGAAGTGATGAGAGACAGGCCAGGCCTTGTGCACTGGTGTCTGCCTGAAACAATTGCCAGACAATCACTCATGCACATCTGTATCCTTCTGTTCTCCTTTGTCTTATCCTTAGATTGTAAGCATTTGGGGGCAGGGACTGTCTTTTTGTTCATACAGTACCTAGCAAAATGGGGTCAATATCCATGACTGGGGCTCCTAGGCACAATGATAATAGAACTAATAATAAAAATAATTATGAATGACCTTTTAGACAGATGCTCACTAAGGCTCCCTATCAAGGAAAATATGCTCTATCACAGTACCATCTTCCATCCAAATCTAAAATATTTCCAGCTGACAGCCTTGTACATCAAGAAGCACAAAAGACAAGAAGCTACAACCAGAGCACATCATCAACGCACTGAAGTTATCTGGAAAACACAATCAACTCTAAAAGCATAATGTAGAATTCAGACGTAGTTTACATGTGCAATTCAATGGCACCAGAATTTCAATCTCCTAGATATTTTTACATGATAGTTTACCAGTGGGTCTGAAAGTTCGTATGCGCTCATCTCATATAGCTGTATTCAAAAATGGGTGAAACCCTGAACCCCGTCAAGTCAAAGAAAGTTGTGCCATTGACTTCTAGGTTCCATATCCTCATTTCTTTGGCCAGCAGCTCTGCTCCATTAAAGACCCAAAGATTTCCAGCTAGAAACCTGAACAGAGTTATTAGGCTCTGAGATAAGCACCATCTAACCTGTTGCTATCAAGGTCTCTGTAATTCTTGTCCTGGAAATGTAAGCTACCTTCCTTGTATTACATCAATCAGAAAAAAACAGGTGAGTTGACTTGCTTATATTTCAAAGATCACTTGCGTATCTTTACTCACACATCTCAAGTACAGTAGGGGAGTACACACCTAAGGGGAGTACACACCTAAGGATATCACTGCCTTTTGTAAGTCTGCTGAGTCATAGCTCTTTCTAAGTGAGACAGAGAGGTACATAGACTCCAGCACTAGCTGACTCAGGCTTATGGGACTCGGGTTGCAGGGCTTTTTCATTGTGGTGTTGCCATTCTGGTTCAGGCTACCATTTAGACTCTAGGACCCCTTGAAGATCCCTATATCTCAGATCATCTGTGAGATTTTCCATTACAAGAATATTCCATACTTTCCTCAGCCCTGCAGTGAACAGCATCTCTTTCCTGCTTATCCTCTGCTTCCTCCCTGTTCTATTCATTGCCATATATTCTCTTTGGAAAAATGCCTGTTCTGGTAACAGGTCCTCCACAGTTTGAGTTGCTGCCACATCAGTGGAGATGTTTTGTTAGCTTCCTTTCTCTCCTCCAGGTGAAGTATAATCTTTAAGGGATTTTCTCCCTTCCATCACAGTTCTGACTACACAATTTTGAATTTTATGAGGAAAGCAAAAGTTAAATGAGAAGTTCCAGTGGAATATCAGCCCCGGATCTTAAGAGAGAAGCCACAGTAGCATGCTGCAGCACCTCGGTGATTCTGTTGTGCTCCCTTGTCCTTCTGAATGAAAGTGAAGACAGATTCTGGAAAAACAGCTGCTTTTTGTTGGTGTATTTCCTATGTTCTCTTATCATTGTCAGTAAGCAACCTTAATGTCCAAGTACTGCACCTGGGCAATTTTATTGCCTTGGGGAGACCTGACAACTCGTTTTGTAAACTGTGTTCAGTCTAGATGCAAGGGTGCCATTTCTTCCTTCCCACACAACCCGCATAATAGGGTTTCTATACATTTTAAGGGCTCCTCTTTACTATTCCTCTGGGACATCTTTCAATGTTGTGCTTTCCCTACTCTTCCTGTTCTCCAAATCATCAACTTTAGCTCAAAATTTAGCTCCTTGCATTAAACCATCTGAAGTCTCTTCAATCACTTTAACAGCACATTTTACGTCCCCTATTAATTCTCCAAAGGAGGTTTCTATATCAGACTTCTATAAATTCCTATACAGGGAGGATATATTGTAAGGCTCTTTAATTTAACAGGCAAGGTACAAAAAGTCAGCAAAGTTCAAACTGGAAATAAGAAGCAAAATATTAACAGGGAGGGTAGTTGCCCATGAAAAAGGGGTTAACAGGGATGAAGCAAAGTGTCTTTAACTCAAGACTAGATGTCTTTTTAAATACTATGAACTCTATTAATTGACTTGATTTCAGACAACAATGTTCTAGTGTTTGCCTTCATGGCAAGCACATCCCTACCCTTGCTCCTTGCATTTTATGAATGGAATGTTAGTCCACTGGCAGAAAATGAAATTGACGAGCTTTCCAGTGATCTGGAGGCTGAATGCCCCAACTCTCAACCTCCCCACAGTCAGCAGCTGGGCTGGGGTGGAGGGTAGGTAGAGAGATGAGGTGATCAGCCTCTGGCACCTTGCCTGGAAGATGCTTGTCAATTTCACTTGCTGCAGGGAAAAAGTGAAAGCGACAGGAGCCTTCCAGGTAGGCATCTAGGGAACTATCATTTTGATATTTCCCAATGGAAAATTAGATATTTTTTTCAGCAAAAAGGACATTTTCTGTCAGAAAAACATTCCAACAGAAAATTCCCATCCAGCTCTAATTGCCTGTCCCTGAACTGGAGAAAACTCAAATGTTCACAAAAGAATGCAGAGCAGGCACATCGAGAATACAGGCAATTATGTTTGCAGTATAGAAGCAGCCTTAAGTTAATCAGACAGCCACCCTTTCCTAATATTAGTTAATTAGTTTCCTAATAATAGTTAATTAGCTGCAAGTTAAAATATGTGTATGCAGTGTTGTTGTGGCTGTGTTGGTGCCAGGATACTAGTGACAAGGTGGGTGAGTACCTTTTATGGGACTAACTTCTGTTGGTGAGAGACAAACTTTTGAACTTACACAGAGCTCCTCTTCAAGTTAAAATAAGTGTAATTCAGTTGTATAAATTTTCAGCAGTTAGTGCATATTAGGCAGGTATGAGGTATCCACTCTGCCCAAGATCCCAATAGTTACCAGTAGTAACTGCTGTGACAGTTACTGGCAAGAGAGAGCAGTCTGGGAGCAGCAGTGCTAGTACAAGTGAGAAGAGAAAGTTCATCAACATTAGCACAACATGAAGAACCAGCAAAACTCTTATCCAGTAGATGAATCCAACCCCCTGTAAACAGTATAGACTTCCAATTATTTCTTTGCTTTGGGGAGGAAGATGGCATAGATGCGCTTCTAAAAGGTTTTGAAAGGGGTGTGAATTGAACAAGAAAGAGCAGGAGGACATGATATGGTACCTGCTCCATTACTGTCAAGGACAACAGCCTTGAACATTTTCACCCTTATAGAAAGAGAACATTTCATGGGAAATGTAAACAAGTGTAGTAAAAGTTTCAGGTGACTCCTGTAGCATGTAGGAGGTGGTGGGACATGACATATAGATTTCAACTCAAATTAGGGGCTATGTAAGAAAATGGGGAGCTGGTTTGAGGGTTACAATAGTTGATGAGACCTATGGATTAATGGGTTTAGAATAGTTCTATAAATTCTACCACCCTGACCTAAAATCATAGTTAACAGAAAAAGATCTTAGAGATGTAACTCTAGCTGGGAAATTGACAGACCATTAAGTGCATAATCTGCCTGGGTTTGATAGATAGCCTAGTAGGGAAGGAATGGGATCAGAGGACAGGGATGGGGCCCAAGCTGAGACCCACACCCGCAATGGAGAGAAAACACTTCTGAGAAGCTCTGGAATGGGTGTGGAAAATCAGTGTTCCATATATGACCAGTGGGGTCATTTTCCCTGGAATTGCCCACTCCACCCACTGAGACACCCCTTGTAGTACTGAAAAGGTCAGCTGCACCCCAGCCTCACAGCATTAACTGTGTGACTGAATCTCCAGAAAGAAGAGTCACACAGCCAGTCTGCCACTGGCATATAATGTTCATGCTGAGCCATTCACACCCCAAACCACTGCCCACATATCATGCCATATCTTTCTGAGTGCAGATCCAGTGGGAGCAGAAGGTGGTAGTCAATGGGGATTCATTCATTGGATGCAGTTGTTTCCAGACCTACAAGGGCCTGTTAGCCACAATACAAATGGGGTAACTGATTGGACAAGGAAGTAGATTCTCCCCTACTAGTATCCATGAGGAATCAAGTTACGTCCCCAGAGTATGCAGACACATACCTGAGAGGAGGGAGGATGAGATGCTCCAGGGGAGAGAGAAGACCTACTAACCTGAAGGGAAATTGTCTGCATACTGAAGACCAAGCCAGGGCATGAGCTCTCTGCCTACCACTACCAGGGAAGTACAGAGCATGTTGATGACAGTGTCTCAGCCAAAAGCAGGGAAACTGAGGCATCTGCAGTGCACTGTGAAATCTATGACATCCACCCAAGCATGGGAAATGCACAAGTAAAGTATATGACAGCTGCTTGGGAGATGACAAAGGTAACTAAAGTCAGGAAGAAGGAGGAACTTCTTCCCACTGTCTCTGATTGCCTGATGGTCTGTGAAAATGTAAGGACCATGAGACAGGTGGGAGAGGAAATTCTGCTCATCTTGACTCAGTGTGTGGAATCAAAAGACCATGCATACTTGATCAGAGATTTTTGGTAGCAGTGCCTATTCAGCCTTCACATGTGCCCTACACACCCTCTTACCCCGCAACAAGGCTCTATAGGGCTGCATGGCTGAACTGCCCTCAATTTCTTCTCAAATGCCTCTTCCTGAGACTGAGTATTCTGTGTGTCTGCCTGTGTGGGCTAAGCTTGCCTCAACTAGTTTAACTGTTAGAGTTCAAATTAATTTAGCATTTTATAGCTAATTAGAGTGTTAGCTTTTATAAAGGATAATTTCTTTTTTGTCCTCTTAATTTCCTCCCCCCTCCCTTCCGGGAGGCTGTCATAAACAGGTAGTTAAGGGTTAATGTCTCTTTTACCTGTAAGGGGTTAACAAACAGTGAACCTGGAACACCTGACCAGAGGACCAATCAGGAGACAAGATACTTTAAAAATCTCGGTGGAGGGAAGTCTTTGTTTTGTGTGTTTTTCTTTGTCTGTTTTCTCTCTGGGTTCTGAGAGTGACCAACACTACCTACAGCTCTCTAATCTTCTGTTCAAATTTAGTAAGTACAAAAGGTAGACAGGTGGTTTAGTCCTTTTAGATTGTTTTCTTTATTGCAAATGTGTATTTGGTGGAAGAATTGTATCTCTGTTGCAATTTGTGTGTTAATCTGGGAGAGGATTCTCTCTGGAGTCTATAAGCTGAAAGACCCTGTAATATTCCATCTTGATTTACAAGATAATTTTACTTTTTATTTCTTTTATTAAAAGCTTTTCTTTTTAAAGACCTGCTTGATTTTTTCCTTTGTTAAGGCTCAAAGGAACTGAGTCTGTACTCACCAGGGAATTTGTGGGAGAGGAGAGAGGGAGGGGGGAAGGTAAATTTCCTCTTTGTTTTAGATTCACGGAGCTTGAATCTGTATTGCCTCTGGGGGGGAAAAGGGGAGGGGGAAGGGACATTCCTCCCTGTTTTAGTCAAGGTGTTTGAATCACAGTGATCTTCCAGGGTAACCCAGGAGGGGGAAGGCCTAGGAGAGGCACCGGTGAGGGAAAGAGTTTATCTTTCTTGTGTTAGAATCCAGGGTCTGGTCTTGGGGTCCCCAGGAAAGGTTTTGGTGGGACCAGAGTGTACAGGCACTCAAGTCCTGGTTGGTGGCAGCAACTTACAAGATCTAAGCTGGTAATTAAGCTTAGGGGGATTCATGCTGGTACCCCATCTTTTGGACTTTAAGGTTCAGAGTGGGGTTTTATACCATGACAGAGGCTCTTCTCTAGTGGTGGGGTATGCCATGATCACCAAGATTCAGGCATTGCCTAACCATCCGGATAGTGATGGACATTCCAGGTGCATTCACTGTCTTGGGGAAACACACATCCCACAGAAGTGCAATTTGTGTCTAGCCTTTATAAGCAGGGCAAGGAAAAACAGGGAGATTAGACTGAGACAATTTATAATGGAGTGCTTCCTTTGCCCCGTTTCACACCCAGGTCAGGAGAACTCTCCATACATCAGTCTCCAAGCAAGCATAGTGCTCTTACTTCCTCAGCTCAACATTCCACTATACTTTCTAAGGGAAAAACTTTAGAGACCTCTGAAAGGGGCTCTAAGAAAAGGAGCTCTGGATCTTCCCCTAAAGAACCTGCACCGAAATGACGTTGGTGTCCTTATACGTCTACTATCTCTGAGATTTCAGGTTCTTAACTTAGTACCATTGACGGGCCAGGCTCCTCTGGTACTGATGATGCTGCCAAGTCCTGGGATCCTCTAAGAATCACAGTTTGAGCCATGCTCTGGAATCTAAAACATTTTCAGTACCGTCAGGACATGATTGAGGCAGCAGGGAGACAGTCTGCTCTCAGCAAACCAGTAACAACAGACACTCTCCAATCTGTGGTACCCAACATCTTAGGATCCTCAATACTGCAGTTGGCTAAGCAGCGACCTCAGCCTATTTCTGCCTCAAAGCTTACCATATCATTGGTACCATCTGCTTCCTCGTCCAGAAACCTTCCTAAACAGACTTCCACCTTGGAATCATTAGTTCAGCCAGTACCTCAGGAATTTAGGTATTCTGTGTCAGAGGAGCCAGAGTCTCCCTACTGATGGTACTGATTGCCTCTCAGTATCAATGACTGCACAGAATTGCACCTTTCTCCGGTACTGCCTGATTCACCAACATTCTCTGGTGGAGCTCCTCCTGGATAAGGATGTCTCTTCAGCCTCTCAAATATCTGTTCAGGGTTCTCCTGTTCAGCAATATAGGAACCCTCTTTTTGACATCTACAGAAAAAGGAATGGTGCTTGGGGGAGACACTTTGTAGGCCCTCCTTGGTGGTATGAGTAGTCATGGGTGCCACCCCTTTTGCATCAGTGGCCATATTAGGACCCTTGGGCAGCCTGCCATTAGCAATTCTCTAGAGCCTCTAGCCTTGCCTGCTGGGAGTGCAGAAACAGACATTCCCCTCACCTACCTCTTCCTCCTCAGTTACCTGAACAGCGGGAGGAAATGTTTAAGGAGCAAGAGGCTAAAGTAGACATGAAAGCCACCCAGCAGATTAATATCTCCCTGTCTTCTCCTGATAGGATGTGAAGCCTCCCTAGCTGATGACTTTAAGCAGTTTTCAGGACCTTATGAAATGAGTAGGAGATTTTTTTCAGATATGGCTTGAGGAGGTCAAGGAGTCACAGCACAAAACAACATTGTCTGCTCGAGTCACCATGAACATTAATGAGGAACTTTGGGATCCTGCCAAGACTATCTGGCAGACCCCAGCAACAATACCACCCACTTGTAATTGAATTGACAAAAAATACGTCCTGACCAAGGACTCTGAATTCTTAGTTTCTCCACTCCTTTCCTAATTCAGTTAAAGCTGTCAACAAATGTGGAAGTCAGAATCAGACTAAGTCAACACTTGCAACAAGGACCAAAAAATGCTTTGACCTTTTTGGATGTAAGAGCTATTCTTCAGTGATCCTGCAGTTTAGGATTGCCAAGTACCAGGCTCTTATGGCAAAGTAGAGTCACACAACTACTCTAAGTTCAGTCATTTGTTGAACACCTTCCAAATGAACTTTGGGAACAATTACGTGCCACTGTAGTGGAGAGCCAGCTTCATCTAAACATCATTACAGGCTTCCATCAGGTGCCATTCACACTCCTGCTCATTCCATCTCCACCACAGCTGTCATGTGGCAGGCATCTTGGCACCTGCTGTTTGGGTTTCCAAAAATGCAGTTGAGGACCTTCCCTTTGATGGCTTGAAACTCTTTGTCTGGCAAGTCTCTACATGCTTGGAAGGACTCCAGGATCACCCTGTGATCTCTTGAGATCTACACACCTGAAAACAAATGGAGACACAGCAGATCTGAAAAAGTCCTGAAATCCTGCCCTGCCCAGTTCCCCAGGTTCCAAAGGACTACTGAGCCCCTGAGAAAATTTAAAAAAAAAAGGTTCCAGGGAAGACAACAAACAATACATCTGGCCCAATCACAAAACCTTCATCATTATTAAAAACATCAGTTTTGACTGGTTGATTGAGAGTCAGAATCACCCCTCTTTCCAAAATTCCAGCTGCAACAATTCACATACCTTCTTCCCTTTGGGAACCACCTCTTCCACTTTCAACAGGCATGGAAGCAAATGACTACCAACAAATGGGTCTTGGAGATAACATCAGGATACTCCATCCATTTAACCTCCCTTCCTCTAACCCACCACACTTCCCTGTTTGTCTTCAGGAACCCTTCCCACAAGCACTTGCTGAGAC
The DNA here is from genome assembly GCF_003597395.2 of Chelonoidis abingdonii. Taxonomy (NCBI): domain Eukaryota; kingdom Metazoa; phylum Chordata; order Testudines; family Testudinidae; genus Chelonoidis; species Chelonoidis abingdonii. Next base: position 150,209,627 of record NC_133771.1, read on the forward strand.
AGAAAATCAGTTCCACCTGAGGGGCACATAAAGGGACTCTCACTATTTATACCAGATGGTCAATGCAGGAAGTTTATCTGCACATCAACCTTCTAGAACTCAGGGCAGTCTGGAATAGCCACCTTCACTTTCTTTTATTAATCAGGGGCATTTCTATCAAAATTATGACAGATAACAAAGCTTGAATGTTTTATCGCAACCTACAAGGGGGAGCAAGATTCCCTTCTCTTTGTGATGAAACAATAAAGCTATGGAATTGGTGGACAGCATATCCTCATATCGGCGATGTATCTTCCAGCCACTCAAAACGTCATGGCTGACACATTCAGAAAGTAATTCTCCCAGGATTATGAGTGGAGCTGGATCTTGTATATTTCTGACCTGAGGGTTTCCACGGGTTGACTTTTTTGCCACCGTCATCAATATGAAGAATTGTCAGTTTTGTTCAAGGGGTTACTGGGCCTTCACTCTCTGGGAGATGCCTTCCTCTTACCTTGGATGAAAGGATTTTTGTATATATTTCCCTCAACACCTCTAATACTGAAGATAGTGGACAAGATCAGACAGGACATAGCCACAGTCATACTACTGGTTCCAACATGGCCATGGCAGACAGGTATCCTTATATGGTTCACCTAGCAGTCAGCAATTAGCCTTCCATTCATCTCTCTTTCAGGTTGCAAGTCAAATACTTCACCCCAACTTGGGAATTCTTTGCCTCAAGGTGTGTCTCCTCAACGGTTCACAGGTATAGAGACTGGCTGCTCTGTTGAGGTACGACTGGTTTTATTGAACAGTAGGAAAAAATCTACTATAAATACCTACCTTCAAAAGTGGAGAAGGTTTAACTATTCGTGTGACCATAAGAAAATAAGAGTGGCTATATGGGTCATACCAAAGGTCCATCTAGCTCAGAATCCTGCCTTTTGACAGTCGCTAATTCCAGGTGCCCCAGAGGGAATGAACAGAACAGGCAATCATCAAGTGATCCATCCCCTGTTGTCCATTCCCACCTTCTGGCAAACAGAGGTGAGGGACACCATACTTACCCATCCTGGTCAATAGCTATTGATGGACCTATCCAATCTGAACTTATCTAATTCTTTTTTGAACCCTGTTATAGTCTTGGCCTGCACAACATCCCCTGGCAAGGAGTTCCACAAGTTGACTGTGCACTGTGTGAAAAAATACTTCCTTTTGTTTGTTTTAAACCTGCTGCCTATTAATTTCATGTGGAGACCCCCTAGTTCGTGTGTTCTGATAAGGAGTAAATAACACTTCCTTATTCACTTTCTCCATACCAGACATGATCTTATAGACCTCTCTCATGTTCCCCTATAGTTATCTGTTTTTCAAGCTGAAAAGTGCCAGTCTTATTAACCTTTCTTCATATGGCAGCTGTTCCATACCACTAATCATTTTTTGCCCTTTTCTGAACCTTTTCCAATTCCAATACATCTTTTTTGAGATGAGGTGATCACATCTACATCCAGTATTCAAGATGTGGGTGCACCATGGATTTATACAGAAGCAATCTGATATTTTCTGTTTTTTTATCTATCTCTTTCCTAATGATTCCCAACATTCTGTTAGCTTTTTTGACTGCTGCTGCAAACCGAGTGGATGTTTTCAGAGAACTATCCATAATGACTCCAAGATCTCTCTTTTGAGTGGTAACAGCTAATTTAGACCCCATCATTTTACATGTACAGTTGGGATTGTTTTTTCCAATGTGCATTACTTTGCATTTATCAACATTGAATTTCATCTGCCATTTTGTTTCCCAGACAGTTGGTTTTGTGAGATCCCTTTGTAACCCTTTACAATCTGCTTAATCTTTCACCTACTTCTTGTCCCTTCTCAGCTATCTTGGCCACCTGCTGGGACTGAAAAAGACAGGTTAATCCCTAAGCTTTATCAGAGTTCACTCGGCCACTATCATGACTTTTTATTGCTCAGTTGAGAGTTTCTCAGTGTTAGCCCATCCCACAACAGTGACATTTATCAAAAGACTAGGGAATGTTTTCCCTCTGGTGAAAGAACCCACTCCAGTGTGGGATCTTAACCTAGTGAGATGCCTTATCAGACCTCCATTTCAGCCAATGGTGACCTGTTCCCTGCACAATCTATCTATGACAATGGCCTTCCTGTCAGAGTCAGGGAAATAGAGGCTTTAATGACAGACCTTCCCTTTACAATTTCTTCAAGGACAAGCTTTTGCTACATCCTCACCCTAAATTTCTACCTAAGGTGTAATCAGAATTTCAAATTATCAAGCTCCCAGTTTTCTTCCTTCAATCATATTAGATCAAGAGGATGCTGTTTGTACACACTAGATGTCAGGAGAACATTGTTTTTTACCTAGAAAGGACCAAGCCATTTAGGAAATCTCCTAGATTCTCTGCGTCATTGGCTGACAAATCTGAGACCTGAGGGTTCAAAGGTCTATGCCACACAATGTGCCAGACAAGAATGAACTCCTGGAACAAGAAGTGATAAGTGGTTTTCCCAGCAAATACCTAGAGGGAAGGGAATGCAAATTCCCTTCCTCCAGTTACACCAAAACTCCACATTTTGAAGATATACCAAGAGGTGTGGGTCTTTTTCTGCTCATCACCTGTCTGTCAAAATCAAAACCCCAGCCCCAGCTGTATAAAGGAAAGACTGAATTATTCCTGGTGGGTCTGATTCTGAATCTAAGACAGTTCTGAGCTTGTAACCATGGGGAAAACCTAGCTGTGGGTTTTGAAGAACCGATGCCTGAGACTGGAGTTGGGATGACCACTGGTAAGCTTTTGGCACCTGAGGAGCTAGGAACCTAGAGTGGTTGCCCTCAAGAGACCACCAAGGGGGAATGCAGGTACAGTTGCCCTGAACTGTGACACCTCCCACATGGATACAAGGTATCTATTGTTAATTATTTCTCTTATGATGCTACCCAGAGGCTCCAGACAAAATCGGAAGCACGTTGTGGTAGGTGCTGTACAAACACATAATGAGAGAATCTCTGTCGTGAAGACTTAAGACTAAACAGTCAAGACGGGCATGGAGAAGAAAAGTGACTTGCCTACAATCACATACTACGTCAGTGGCAGAGTTGGGAATAGAACCCAGGTTTCCAGTGTCCTTATTTAATGCCCTATCCACTGAACTACCCTGTACTGAAATCCTCTTTTCATTTTTTAATATTTGTGTTTAAAAGAGATTTCAACAACACTAAACAATTTTGATTTTTTTAAATCTGATTTTGAATATTGAATCTCCCATCTAGCTAACATCTCCCTTTCTTTTCCAGCACCTGTTCTTGTTATTGCCCTGTGATGAGCAAGAGGGATTCACACCATCTACAAGGATGTAAATATATCAAAAACTGAATTCAACATTCTAAGAAGAAGTGGCCTGGAAAGGCCCTTTTCTCACAGAGTTGCACCAATTATTCTATTTGTTCTGACAACTGAAATTTCCCTAGAATACATTCAGATGACAGTGGAATGTAGACTGGCTTTATTACAGATGACAGACAAACATCATGGAGAAGAATTCATTTAAAAGCCTTTGGCCCTAATCGGTTCTTTTCATTTATATTTTTTCTTATGAAAGTCTTTGCCTTGGAGGCTTAGCTAGGGCCTAAAGCAGTTTCAAAACTAGGTTCAGGGTATGGAGGGGCCCAGAGGGAGTGCAGGGAACTAATGGAGAAGGGAATAGGGGGATGTTGTCATGGAGAAGAACAGTAAAGAGCACAGACTTTTTTAACCAAGTAAAACTTTTGTGACATTTTCTAGATACAAAACTCAGTGCTTAAAATTTTCACTCTATGAAAACCTCCTGCTCCATGCCAATCCAGCATACACTATCCACAAATCTCACCTATTTATAACTCTTTGTCATCTCTCACTCCTTCTACGGACTACATAAGGCCTGCAGGAAGGTTAGGTTAGCTTTGAGGTACTGAATAAGCTCCATCAAAGTAGATTTTCCCTCCTGGAGGCCTTCCACACCCACTTGATTTAAATTTCTGGTGCTTATTCGAAACACCAGACAAGTTGGCAAACAAAACTCATCATTAAAAGAGTTAAAATTGCAAGTGCATTTTACCGAAGCCCAAGCATCACCCAAAATCAATATTACAGTATTTTAAAAGGAGGCTTTTTATTTGAATGGATTTTGAGGGGTGGAGGTAGAGAAGAGATTAAGGATATATTTTTGGAAAGGTTAAAGGGCTGTTTTGCTACTCTAGCTGATTGGCTGGCTGTGTTAGTTCATTGTTCCTATATGATGATTTTTTTCTGGTAGATGGTTGTCATTTGTGCTAAGTCTAAGTTGTTAGAGTGCCTAGAGATTTTTGCATTGTTTTTTTTAGTACTATTTTAAATCTAAATAAATAAACTAATAAAAATCCCAGCCATTTGACTGTGTGGAATTAGGCAGCAAATAGATCTGACCTGTTTCTTGCTTTCATATAATCCCTCATTACTCACTGCATCCCCAGCCAATTTATATCACCCATCCAAATTTAATTTTGCCCCCTAAAAAATTCAAAAATATAGGCAAAGGTCAAAATAATTTTCTAGTTTTTCAAAATGAGCACCAGACAGACAGACTTTTAAATGGGGCCACTGATTCTGGGTGCCTTCAGTTTTGGGTACCCAGTTTAACATGGCCTAGAGTTAGAAATACACTCCAGACCACCTCACTCATAACTCTCAGCATTAATCACTTGTCTGTGTTTCCTTTCAACTGTCCAAGTCCCCTGACCTAAGCATTTGTGTGGGTTGTATGTTTTAGAAATAAATAGCTTGGTTTTTGGAATGTAATTTGTATTTTTGGGGAACTGTATGAAACAGAAGGGTTGAGAAGTTATGAAACATGATAAACGAACATCTATAATAGAAACAGATTTAATTTGTGCTCAGGACTTTAAAAAAGGAAATAACAGGATATGCTGGGGAAAAAGTTATATAACCCAGCATGAAAGGAGGAACTGGAGTAAGAGAGAGAAATTTAGCATGTTACAGTGCCATACTAGTGTGAACTAACTCCAGATGACAGGACAAAGGGCGAAAGGGAAATAAAATGAAAAATTAATTTAAACCAAACTTCAGGAAGCACTTTTTTCATGTAGTCACTAAAAAACAAGTGGATTGGTGGTGAAGGCTGTTGGGCAAAAAGCAATGGAGTCTTTAAACAAATAGCTACATGTGATTTTAAGGGAAACAATGCTAAAACCAGATAATACATGATAAAACAAGAAGTCTTTAATAGTTCTCATAAACTTTTGATTTTATCTGCCACATTTATATTAAGTTCCCATTGATTTTCCAAGGAAAGGAAAATGAAGCGATGCCTCTCATTGCACATAGTATGGGGTGGTTGTGCTGGATAATGTCTTTTATTCAAGATAGGCTGTCTTTAGCTGGCTTGTATCATAATTCCTTTCCTATTGTTTTGGACATTGGTTGTTCCCCTTGATGTGACATCTGCTAGAACCTCCTCTCTGCAATTGTGTTTCTCCTGGGAGTTCTGACCATTTCAAATGATAGTCAATCATTTGGAACACACAGATGGAGAAAAACTTAATCTGATTTTACCTAATATTAACCATACTATTTTTCCTCACTAGGTGGGAAACGTCTGTGCGTCAGTCTCTACAGAGATTGTCCCATAGCGTAGTGACCAGTCACTTCAGGCAACAGTCCAAATTCTGTCCTGATCTCCTCAGTACTGGAGTGGGGATATGGTGAGCTCATTGTGGCTCACTGATTTTCAGGGTACATCTGCACTAGCTCTGGCTCCACTATATGTTAAAGCAGCCATGAGCCTGCTTTAACTTACACCAAGTGGCAATAGACCCTAAGGGACCTTATGCAAGCTGAGTATAGCCAGAGTGCACTGAGATGTGGCCATACCCTCAACAAGCCCTAGCTGGGCGCTGAGTGAGAATATATTTAGAACTCTGCTTTTTTCCTCCTTTGGTGAATGCTAAATTTACTGAAAAACGCAGTTTCAGTGTGATCAAAACTATTCACAAATTTGGGTCACATTTGTTGAGCCTTTACAACCAAACAACAAAAGCAAGGCAAAAAATTAAAGTCAAATTGGCTCATGTTGACATTTTTCTAAACAAGCCATTTGATTTAGAAAAACATCTACTGAAACATTTTCAAAATGAAAAAAGTGCTGATCTGAATTGACCCAGTCAATATCAGTCTTTAATTTCAGTAAGAAAAACAAGCAAACAAAATCAATTTTGGTTCAGTTTTTTTCCTCCAGTTCTGCCACCAAACCAAATCAATTTGTTCAGATCTAGATATGGTGCAAGAGCATGTTGCACTGGCTTTTGGGGTTTTTTTGCCACGTGAGAGCTTCCCTGTCATGTTTAAATGTTAGTTTCATTATATTCCCTTTTCATTGTACTATATGCAATATTTTGTCCACATCACAATTTTGTTTATATTGCAACTTTCTCTAGTACAAATAAAATTTTAGTTGTCTTGCCCTTGGATAGTTCAGTTTATCCAAATTATTCTCAGCTAACAGAATTTAAAATATTTTAGTATGATCTCAGTGTACAGCAGGTGGTGTCTTGGAATCCATTTAGATCAGCTTTCTTTGACTCTGTACTGACTCTTTTTCACAGTCATCAGCCCCGTTTGTTTAACATTTCTAAAACAGCTTGTTTGATTTGTCCATTCAACTTTTTTCTGATGTTAAATCTTTGATTGATGTCTTTGTTGTATGTTGTTTAGATTATTGAGCTGGTCTTCATTCCAGACTTCATGCTTCCTGTCCTCATAGCTTTCAGATGTATTCAGTTTACATGATGTAACGCCAGTGTTCCACAGCTAAAGCAATGTCCTTTATGACATACTTCATGCCTGCACACCTTTTGTCTATTCTAGTAATCCTGCTGTCCCTCATCTCAAAACCCAATAATGCCTTACAGTAAAAAAAATTGTATTTAGTATATACTATATGCACAGTGATACACAAATGGTTCTAAAGCAGGATTCAGTTGTCTGTAACCAATCTGGTCCTTATGGATACATATCCAGGAATCAGACTTACCCAGTAATTCCCTTAAGCTAATGTTCAGACTCATAAAAGTCACACCAGAGGAGATTAAGAAAATGCTTCTAATTAAAAATAAGAAATTACAGAGTAATTTAAAGTATTTCCCAATAACCAATCAGAGGACAGCCCAGGAAAATATTTATCTGGGATTTGGTCTTTGTCTAGTCTATCTCAATTAATTCCACAAGTCTGTGCTTTACAATATCATTTAATTTAACTAAAATGTGCCTAGGAAGGATACATTTCATCTAGTACCCCTCAAGCTAACAGTATTGTTCCAGAAGCACAGAGTATCAGTAGAAATCATTTCTTTACATAGAAGGACATACATGTTGGGATGGCCAAAGGCTTCTTGAAATGTTTCAGTCTTAAAAAGAACGGTCACATTATTACACTAAAATTTAGCCAAGACTGCTAGTGCTCCAACTCTGGATCTGGAAGTATTTACATAGCTATTAGCATGATGGCCACTTTATGTTGCTCTAAACTCTGTAGTCACAGGTTTATATATATATTCTCCCTAGAGCACCTAGGAACAGGTAATTCCTCTCCTGCAGAAACCTCACCAAGAACCTCTGGTTGATCTGGGATGGGAAGGAGTTTCCCAACTCTCACCACACTAGGATCCTGCAGAGAAATATGGGTCATTACACAATGAAAACACTGCAGTTTTTTTTTACAATAACTTTAAAACATGGCTAGGTCAGGGTAAGATTTACTTCAATTAAATTTAAAATAGACCTACTTCTGGTGATGGACCTCTGCCTTCTTCACCCTAGCTGCCAGCCTCCTGGAAATCACTAATATCAGCCAGAAGTTTAGAAATGTTATCAGCTCTAAGGTACTTTCTGGGATATATAAGTTTCAAAATGATACTTTTTTCCCCAGCTGACTTCTCCAAGCTGAAAAGCGAACAAGGAGGTAAAGGAGAAAAAAAGCAGCTGATTCCTGTAGACCTAGGTCATCATATCAATCTTTGCTCATTTCTCACCAAAAGGTACATTCATGGGAGCCAGGTGATGCCCACAGCTGGGAATGTATGTGGGTGGGTGGGAGCTTAGATTGGAGTCAGAATTATTCATGTAACATTATGCTGGCTAAATTGCCAACTGAGAATGGCTAAATAGACAGGCAGTAGGGACTTCTAGGACCGCCTAGCTAAGGCCATCGCCCCACACCTCGGTGAGATCGCGGTCAACCGCACCATCCCCGGCACCGACAGCCCGCTGCGCCCAGACATCGTCGTCACGGACGAGGAGCGGAAAAAGATCATCCTCGTCGACGTGACCATCCCGTTCGAGAACAGGACCCCGGCGTTCCGCGAAGCCCGAGCCCGCAAACTCGAGAAATACGCCCCCTTGACTGACACCCTGCGGGCGAAGGGCTACGAGGTCTACACCGACGCTCTGATCGTCGGGGCGCTGGGCGCCTGGGACCCCTGGAACGAACGTGTGCTCAGGGCCTGTGGGGTGGGCCGTCGCTATGCGCGACTCATGAGACGCCTGATGGTCTCGGACACTATCCGGTGGTCTAGAGACATTTACATCGAACACATCACCGGCCACCGCCAATACCAGGAGTGAGCCGATGTGGCTCCACGCACCCACGGGGGGGAGGGGGAAACCCTTACAACCCCCCTACCAAACCATATCCCCTGAGTCCTGAACTTACCAATCTGGATCCCACCACGTGAGGGTCACCCTGTCCCCATTACCCGGCCCGCTTACTCATACCCATGACTGTGTGTAGCCCACTCTATGAGCGATGTACCCTCACTGCCCCCCTACTATATCTTGACCCCAACCACCGTACACCCCGCATTGGGGACATTACAGGCTGTATGTATTATATGCTGAACCGTAACCAATTGCCAGCGTCCCCCCATGCTCTGTATGTTTCCCCCGATGACCAACGACTGACACATCAAACTCTTTGTATCACCTTTCTTTAATATTTTCTAATAAACATTTAATTCTTTATCAGCTCTAACTTCTAATTGTATAAAAAACCCACACAAACTTGACTTGAAACAATTTAACTGCACCTAGGTCACCTATATTAATATTCTCTCTTACCTCTCTTTTCTTTTACCCTACCTCTGTTTATACCCACTGGTGTGGTTTGTCTTGAATCAGACTGAAAGCTGTTTAGAGCAGGGACTAGCCTACTTCATGCTACTTGCTGTACAAACCAGGGCTGTCCACTCAACTCCTGTGGGCCTGGCTCCATAAAAGAACTTGGACATAGTTCTCTGCTTTCTAATACCTAACTTTTATATGCCTAGAAAAGTCACTGGTTAGATCCCTGGCTTCCTCCACAATGAATGGGGAAAACTAGGCACCTAAAAATGGGATCCATAAAATCAAGCATTCTAGGCAGGGAGTAGCCAATGCTAACACCACAAGATGCCTACAAGAAAGTGCAGGGGAAGGTTCCTAAATACCTGAGAGATGGGGTTTAGGTACCTATCTCTGCCTGTGATCCACAGCTCATAACCACTCTCCTGATGTCAGGTGTCTTAGGCGCCTAATCTGTGTCTGGCAAGAATAATTTAGGCACCTGCCTAATTCCACACATAAATGTCCAAAGGAAGAAGTGGTTAGGAAGCTCATCCAGGCTGTGGGAGACCCAAGTTCAATTCTCTCCTTTACCTGATGCAGAGGAGGGATTTGAATAGAAGTCACCTACATCTCAACTGAGTGCCTTGGCCTTCAGACTACATGGTCATGTTTACTTTTTTCTATCTGAAAAACCCACATCAGCATATTCCATAATCCTGTGGTTAGCTGCTCACCAGAGAGGAGGGGAAGGCCTGTTCAAACCCTTTCTCCTCATGAGGCACAGGGGGAACTAAAGCAGGGTCAACCTAGTGGATTAGGCCCTGATGGTGAAACAGCCATTCCTCCACCAGTCTTCCCCTGGAATAAAGATTGTTCTGGGGTTTAGGCATGAGATAGGAGTCTGAATGGCAGGGAGAAACATAGGCCTTTAGGGAACTCTTACAGCAGAAATTTAAGTGCTGAGTGAGTTTAGGTGCCTACATGGCTAGGCAGCAGTTGAGGAGGTTTTATTAGTCATAGTAGCACCTAAATTGGCAACATAGGTGCCTAAATCCTTTTGTGGATCTCAGCCATACCAGCTTTTTCTAGGTTTCCTCAACAACCTCAAACCCCTCATCCTTATTTTCATGGTACTCCATAATGACCACATAGTCAACATACCATAATTATCTTATTCAAGATAATATGCGTACTGTACTGAGAAAGCTAAATTTAAAACTTTGCCAAAATTATTATCACCTTTCTGCTTCTTCTAGATGATTCATGACAGCTATGCTTAGATATAGCAATTGCAATAAATAAAGTCAACGAAATGGGAGGGAGCTTGTGAAATGCTCCTGCTCTATCTTGCTCAGTATAAAGCTAGAACTTTCTCAACAAGTATAACTACTTTCCCATTAGACCGCCAAGGCACTATCACTGAAAATGGTCTTTCCACCCATGTCCTCATCCATCTGTTCTTTTATTTCCAGCTGTTCTTATTCTATCGAAATCAGCTTCTTCTGATGGTTTCTGTTAATAGATAACAAGAACAATGATTTAACTCACTGATTATTCTCCTTTGGCTTTTAATCTGTTGTAGTATGTTCATAGTGAGAATAATACTGGAGATGAGTATATGAGAGAAAATAGAAAAAGTCACAATGTAATGCAAATGGAGTTTCAGATTTATATGGGTTGCAGCAAGAGAAGGAAATGGCTCTAATGAGGAAGTATACTATACATAATATTATACAGTGTTTCATTAAGAATGAACACTATTCATATATTATTACTGGGAGGGGGAAGGAAAGATACCTGCTGTCCTGTGACTAGATAAATTTAAAATTCATAAATAGGGAAACTTCATAAATTTAAGATATTCATTCCAATTTTTATCTCTGAGTTTAACTCAGATCTGTTTTGATCTGGAGATATTATAGCAAATTCTGTCTTTAAATATTTTTATATTTAAATTTACATGCCCTACAGCTACCTTATAGAACCCAGAAAAACCACTCTTTGGTCATTTTACAAAAATACATTTTTTTATTTACTTTTGTTTCCTTGAGCCCTTTCTCAGTCTACCTGCGAGGTGATTCTTACCATAGATCCCCGCTCATCTGAACTGGACAAAAAGTAAAAATAATACCTCTGAATGTAGGGTCCCATTTCTTCTCAAACACACTTAACAGTGTGGTATTGTTCATGCCCAGGCTTATCCCATAGTGTGAATATCTCAATACTGCTGAGTTAATATAATTCCTTCTGATTTGCTCTCTACATCACATACATCTCTGCACACAAATGACATGCCCAGAGAGGAGCACTGATATTCCATGCTTGAAGGGATCACTTCTCTGTTCAGGGCTCTGCTTCCCCCTCTCCCATGTGCTTCAAGAGGAATAAAGTCAGAAAATAGTATCAATCCAGAGAAGTGGGAGCAACATGTACAACACTCCTACCCTACACGAGAGAAATAATAGAGAAGGAAGGGATAGAAGTAGTGGGAATGGACAAGTAGAGGGAGAATAGGATAATGGAGAAATGGATAAAGGCTTAAGGGAGGAGGAATAAAAACAGTGGAGGAAAAATGCTATAGTGCATTGTGGACAGGTGGTATTTGGAGGTTTTTCAAGCAATTATTAAAGTAATAGTGTACTACTCCCCAAATCCTGTAAAGCAAGCAGACTCCTACCACGTGTATGGGACACATTGTAAAGCATATAAACAGCATGATGAAACCCCTTAGACATGCTGTGGTAACACTGCTTCCTCTTGGGTCTGTTGTATTAATTTCAGTGGAATAAAATGGACCCAGGGTCTCAAAGGTATTAACATGACCTTGTCATTATAAACTCCAAACAGTTAAACATTGTTCAGGGTTTTGAACACAGAGACTTCAGTCTGTTTAGTATGAGATGGTGGGCACAGCATCCATGATGGCAAGGCTTGCCCATTTCATTTCATCCATCTCACAGCCAGCTAACTAATTTGATACACCCCCTGTCCCAGTGCTTAGTTTATAATGAAAGAGGTGCCAGGGCTCAAGTTTGTTTGGTTTTTTTACTGTCACAACTGCAAGTGCAGAAGTCCCAGAGTTATGGTCTGCCATGCCTAGAGGTGCCAGAGCTATGAACTGCCAAGCCTAGAGGTTCTAGGGCTCAGCCCTGGCAAGCCCTGATACAAATTAAGCACTGCCCTCTCCCACACTCCTCCTCCACTTTCCCACAGTTGATCCCACACTTGGGGTAGGCCTATCAGGCCCCAATTGTTACAACAGGTTACACTTGCCTCCAAAGAAACAGACAATTTCTACTACATTCTCAGCCAACTCCCCCTAGAAAAGGGAGCATCAGCTGTTCGAGTTAGCCCAGCAGAGTTCAGAAGGGACATTGTAATCATGTAGTTTGACTTCCCATATAGCCCAGGCCAGTTCTCAGCCCATGGGAACTCCCCCAAACAGTGCCTATTTGTGCTACAGCAGATCTTTTAGAAAAAAACATCCAATCTGGATTTAAAAATTGCCTATGATGGAGAATGTACCATGGCTTTTGGTAAACTGTTTCAGTGATTAATCACTCTCACCATTAGAGTTATATCTAAATGGCTTTCATTGCAAAGTCAACAGGGCCCCAGATACCTGTAATGAGTCACGGTTAGCAATCATCCCTATCATTCTTATTCCTATTTGGCCCTGTTTCTTTGAATAATATAGCCTACTCCCTTTGCTAAGTTACATGTTCTGTTCTATGCTGGATCGAAGGAGCTAGGGAAGATTCTAAGAAAGAAAGAAAAATCTTCTTGCTTTGTAGTCATAGTTCACCTACATGTACCTTTTATGGCACTAGAATCAAACATTCATTACTACAATAACAGAAGGTGCACCCCTTCTAACCAAGAGCTTTCTGGGTGTTGTGAACTTAGTTTACACAAGGTTTTGCCAGAAAATCTTTTTTTCTAGTAGCTCCAAACACACTGTAAATGGAAAGTAGTAGAGATAATTTGCCTCTGGTTTGCAGCCACATTCAGTTATAGAGAATATTGTTTTCCAAAGGTTGAGAACATGTTGAACTATACCATTATTTCCCAAGCAGAACATTTATCCCACTACTGCCATGCTTCACATTTATGATACTTCGACAGAGCCAAGATGTGCTCTCTGACTTGCAAAAGGTAAAGAAACATATTTCACTCTTTAAACCAGCAGATTGCATCTTTCTCTTACATACATGGTTTGTTAGTTTTGCCCCTAGCGGATGCAGGGGATTATTTGGACATGCAAAAGCAGCCAACTAGGTGTCATCCAAATCTCAATTTTGGCTAGAAGCTCAGTAAGCCAAGAGACTGTGTTATCTACATTCGGTGACAGCAGTGACTTTCCTCAGCATACTGCTGTCACAGCAGCATAATCCACCTTACTATCATCCCAATCATCCCCACATACACAATGAACAGGAGAGAAAATAGAGCTTTGCAGGTTTCCATAGGACACCCACTGGGGCAGATGAACAATTGACCATACTTCCTTCTCTTTTGTCTGATTAGATCTTGTGACATTGCACTCTATAGTTTTATGGGAATATGCTTATAAGTGTAAATATAACCTAACTGAAATATGCTTTGTGCTAGATATGGCATGCAACATATCTTTGAAAAGGCTATGATCTATTGAATATATTCATCCTATTTGTATGCATGCATCATTTTTATATCTGAAGTTATGAGTGTTGGCTCTATGATTGTATTCAAAGTGTTTGCTGTAGGAAACACATAAGGGAGGTTTGGCCAATATATTGTGAAGGAGCTAGTCAAGTAATTGGGAGTACTGTATTTAACTAACAATGGACTTTGGGAGACAACAATCCACATGAGCTTTCCTGGGAACTTTCAAACTAACATGTAAACAATGGCGTCAGCCTGCAAAAAGCTGAATCATTCACGGACATGTGATTTGCTCAGGTGGCTACAAACTCCATTTTGTTGATGTGATTTTGCACAGAAGAACAAAGGGGTTTCTGCCCACAAGAGAGGGAATATAAAAGGCCCTGGAAGCTTCTCCATTTTGTCTTCAGCTGGCTCAAGAGATGGCCTCCCCACCCATGACAGAAACTGGAACAAAAGACTGTAACAGTGGGGGTGTGAATGATTGCTGGACCCAGGCCATAAACTACAACATGGTCTGAAAAGGACTGGGCCCAACTAGGAAGGAGTCTAGTCTGTGAAAGAAGCTTATTGGGACATCTCTGAGGGTGAGATTTACCTGTATTCAATTTCCTACTGTATTAGGCTTAGACTTGCGTGTTTTGTTTTATTTTGTGTGGTAACTTACTTTGTGCTGTCTGTTATTACTTGGAACCACTTAAACCCTACTTTTTATATTTAATAAAATCAGTTTTGCTTATTAACTGAACCCAGAGTAAGTGACTAATAGCTGTGCATATCTCTCTATTTGCTTCCTGAGGTATTGTGTTGTAGAGGGCGGACAATTTATGAGTTTACCCTGTATAAGCTTTATACAGAGTAAAACTGATTCATTTAGGGTTTAGGCTGCCAGAAAGACTGAATATGGGTGCTGGGAAAGTCACTGTTAACTTAGAAGCCCCTAAGCTAAGTGAATCTTAGTTTCTGAACTGCAGAAAGGCGTGGCCCAACCTCTTGGTCTGTGCTGCAGCGACTGGAGTGTCTAGCTGAGCAAGACGGGAGTGGAGGGAAGACTTCTCTGGCAGGGGGTTTTGTTCTTAGTGATATAGCAGCACATCTAGTGATAGTCTTAAGGGAGTTTCTGTGACCCAACCTGTCACAGATCTATCCTTGACAAGGCTTAGAGCTATCAACACTACAGACTATGGACGATGGTGTCAAAGGATGACTTCAGTGGGGCCAAAATTTTACCCCTGATCTGTCACTTGTCATTAAGCGATCATCTGTTTGTAATATTGATGCAGTTTTCATCTCATACCCAGACCAAAAGCTGGGCTGAAAGTAATCTAACAAAGCTAAGTCTAGAAAATGCCAAACTTGCTTAGTAATAAACTTCTAAACAACTTTTCACAAAAAGGACTGGTACAGACTAGCAATAATTAGACCGACACTAGGAGCTGGCTGCTTTGTCCAAGAACCTAATAACCATTTGCATTAGAGATGCTTGAACTATTGCCCCCTGGAGGGAGGACCCAACAGTCTTCACTAATAAGAGAATCAATTTATCCCTACTAGCTTTGAAGGGTATAAATTCAATAAGCAAGTTGTAGCTCTAAGTTTGAGAAGTACTCTTGGAATCTGACCAAAATGCTGGAAAGTTGTCCTCTCTCTCCCTCCTACCCACAAAAACAAACAACCCAGACCTGATTGTCATCATGGCATCAGCCAATCCAAACCAAAATGAATCTATCTTGTCAGTGAAGCAAACAAAAATAAAGTCAGAGTCAGAAATGCTGGACTCTGTCTGAGCAGAGACAATGAGGACACACCAGGAAGACCACTAGCAAGAATGATTCCTCTATGGCATCATCATCCCCTGCTCGGTAGAATTTGGTATAAGACAAGAGGATGTGGATCATTCCCATTCCAACTGTGGGGAAACGAATCATAAATTCATCCTTTAAATGAGTTTAGTTTAAAAAAGAGTAAGTTTCCTTGTTTGATATCACCCCACACCTTTCAATACATGCCCTTAAAAAGAAGGAATGTCAGGTTATGGGAGTCCTTTTAACCCTACCTTTATACTCCTACAACACATTTCTGCTGACAGACACTCTGCATCTTCACATGCAACTTCCTTCTGCTGCCAGCAAATAAGGGAAATACAACACATTAATCTTCCTCATAATACAACACAATTGTATTTACCATGTCAGCAATGTTAGCAAATTTTCAACATTTTCACATGCACAGGTTGAGTGTGCAGTATTTTATTTGTTGGTGGGAGAGTATGAGGCTTCAGTTAGAGTTTTAAGGTCATGGTGTGGGGGACCATTAATGTGTTGTATGTTTCCTTATCTGTTACAGGCAGAAGGAAGTTTTAAGTCTCACCTCACCCTCCATTACTTAGTCTGGGTTCTCCATCGCTTCTCCTGTTTTGTCTTTTCTCTTTGTCTGTTGGACCCAGTTCAGTGTGAATTATTTTTCTAGTATTTGGACATTGTCCCAGATGCCATTGTAAAGGTGCTGTAGTAATTTATAAATAATATAAATTCAGAAACCATAAAATTGGGTTTCATTTTTCAAATTGCTTTCCATGACCTTGTTTTCTATATCTTGACCCTCTTTATAAGCTGCCGTTTGCATCACCAGCTCCAACTGTTCCTTTAGGAGATTCTTCTGCGAGGACTTGAGTGTCATTTGTTGTGCTGTTAGAGGCAAAAAATTTGCATCTTTCTGCATTGTTTGTTAAGGCAAGCTGGGTATCATCACAACACTAACAGTGATAATTCTGTGATTTGTCCAGCATAGTCTGTTCAGTAATTTCCTATGAATGTGCTGTGAACTGCTATTCCTGGCTGCATTTATCTAGCACGTCTAATATTCCTGCCATTATAATTTTTACTGCTTCTATTGACTTCACACCTATGTCCCTCTCTGATGGCAATCCATTTAGGAGTATTTTATCTGATGTTCCTCTAACTGAAATATCATTGCAGCCTGATGCTGAGCTGGGTAGACTACAGAGTTTAGTCTTACTGAAGGGATCCAGTTCCGATCCCTTCCCAGTATGGGGCCTTTTAATGTGAAATTGTAGAGATTCCTCTAGAATTCTGATCTTGGGAGAGAAGTATTGGAAGTTTAACTCCATGAAGGTTTTTAGAGTCCCATATATATTAGTAAAGGACTACTTTAAATATGAACTTTGTGACTCGTGCCCATCTGAATCTTTACCTTTTTAACTTCAGAAGTTGGCTGTATTAGATATAAGGTGTCTACAGAGTAAGAGAGAGAGATTTTCCACAATCTACGAGCTCTTTTCTGTACTTCAAGCTTAATGTATGTGTGATGGGGGATTCTTACTACATCAGTCCCTTTACTGGATCTTTCTTATAGCTTCCCATAAGAGGAGATATTGAATCTCAATGGTTCATTCTTTCCTAACGTTTATCTATTGAACTCTTAATGTGATCTTTTTATCCATATAAAATTTAGATGACCAAAATTACAATGCACTTTGAATCATAGCAAATGCACCGCATTATTAGAAAAGAACAGACTGACTAGATATGCATATCTGAGCAAGTCCAAGGGGAGAATTATTTTCCTGCAGTACCAGAGCAGATTGTCCTTTCTCTGTGTAGATCTACCCCTCCTGCTGGGAGGGGCCTTCTCGGGGTCCTAACCCTCATTTTCCTCCCTCTGCCCCTCCCAGTAACCACAGGAAAATCTGTAGAAAAGTTAATGAAGCCTGAGGCTCAATTCCCTGTTCTGCTCTGTGGAACGCTCATTTAATATTCAAGAGCCCTTGGCTGCATAACTCCAGTGACAACACTGAGAAGGTCATGATTTCGCAACTGAAATTTACTCAAGAAGATTTCAGAAAGCCCTTTCAGTTTGGATAAGAAGGTCCATTTTTAATTGTCTGATAATACAGTAATATCTTGAACTGGATTTATATCCCTGAGATATAACTAATATATGTAACTTTGAATGCAATTATACTGGCATTTTAGGCAATCTCAAATCACTTTGATAATGAAGTATTTTATTGATTTAGAGCTTGAAACTATTCTAAAATATTGTTTTAATTGGTTCCTGAAATGTATCCAATATTTGTAATTTAACTTGAATTGTGTCTAAATATTCTTGCGTTCAGAATTTGAGAGTCCTGTTTCCTTTTATTTATCTAACTAGCCTAAAATACTTGTCCAAATTCTAAACTCAGATAATGTCACAATAAGAGATGTTTTTGTTCATAAAAAAGTTTTTAATATGGAATTTTGTGAAATAATTCTCGCTCAGCTGATTATTCAAATATACGATCATAATGCTGAGTTTATAAATTGTCTATTCTGGAATGAGAAACAACACAACATAATTTACCAACACGGTGTGAACTGAAAATTTTACAATTAAATTTAGAGTTTGAAATTCTTACTGTTGGTCAGTTACAGAAATCCTCTAAACTGTGATGGGAAATTATAGCATAATATCAGTTTGTAGATTACAAATGCTGCAGATGTTGTAATTTAATAAATTAACAATAAAATGGACTTTTTAAAATGTGCTCTTAGGAAATGGATTTCTTATTAACAAAGCTCAAGCACTGAAATATTTTGAGATATGAACATAGATCACTCTGATAGCTGAATCAAAATTCATATTTTTGTTTAAAGCTGAGAGTGTTGTGGTAAAAAATGTTAAGCATTACCACATCTATAACCCATGAAACTGGAGCGGATTAAAATTTGGCACCACAGATCGTCGTGTTGATTCACTGCATCATCCATGACAGCCCCAGTTTTCTTATATAGCTAAAAATATACCTGCTACAACTGGGTATAAGTGGCTGCTGGAGTCAACTGCCAGATGAGGCCCCAGGTCCGGAGAAGCCACTGGAAATATGGCAGTACAGCGGTCTGCAGCCTGTTTGTGAGTTCTTCAGACAAAGTAACTGTCCTTTTCTTTGTATAAATGTACCTTGTCCCAAATGCCAGGTGACATTTGGATAAGATGTAAATAAGCATTCTTATCCTAACCCTTGGAGGTTTGGCCATTTATAAATGGTAGGAAAACATTCTGCTATATTTTACAGTTTAAAAGATGTGTAGTGGCTTATTATTTGAAATATCCTGGGTGTGATGTCACTCATAGAAAACTCTGGATTTGAGTGGCCTCTCTCTATATGTGGAAAAAATAATAATCTTGAAAGGTTTGTTGGTATAAGCTCCAATTTGCTGTAACTATTCTCCATACTAATAAGTCTGGTACATACAATAATAATATGTTCTGCTGCACTTTATGTTCAGGTGTTTTTGTTAGTCAAGTATATATGGAAATTCTCGAGAGGAAACTTCGTTGTTAGCTACCTCCTGCATTTCTTCTGTTTGATTGTAGTGTGCTTTTTTTCACTTTGATTATTCCTTTTCAAACAAACAACTCTGTAAAATGTACTTGCTGTTGCCAAGTAACATCCTCTGCCTCCTTGCCTACTACTGCCTTTAATGTTACATGACTATTTATGGCCCAGACAGAAAATATAAAATGTCTCTTCATTAATCTATGACTCAGGCTTAATGAGTACTGTGGTTTGGGGCTTTGGGACCATTAATGAAGTACAACCATTTACTCTGTTCTGTGACATCACTGCCAGTTAAACATAACCTTTTTAATGAACAGTATTTTTGCCATATATTAATGGTTCCTGGGAAAGAGAGATGCCTTTTAATCTCCATATAACACAGCTTTTCGTACACAGATTTCTAAACCCTATAATCACTACATTCAAGATGTACAGGTCTTTCAACAGCACAATTATTGTTCCCGGGCAAGAGATTTCACTGAGTTTCCAGAGTGAATTAGAAGGAATGTGTTTCAAATCCAAACTTTCCTCTGGAAAAAACACATATTGTTGGCAATGTCTAAAGATAATGCTTCTTATTGGGTCCTGAATTATGAAGATGATTTTTTTTTAAATAGAAAATGACTGTTTAGTTTCTTCTTATGTTTTTGATGTTATCTTTCATGATTATTATTTTTAAATCTTGTCTCATTTAATTCTAAGTATTTGGGTCATAGCTGCATAAATAACTACAGGTTGTCCATACAGCGAATACTGTTTTTACTTCTGGGGGAGTGGTGGAAAAGGGTGTTCTACAGCCTATTAAGTTAATGCCTTAGGACAGATTTTCTTAGACTTTTAGGTTGGTGACCTTTCTTTAACAACTCCCTAACATTTACTAAAAAAGTAGGAGTAAAAAGTGTGTCAATGATAACAAAAAGCCTATATAAATGTGTGTGTGCTTTGAGAGGTAAACAGATAATACTTGACTTTGAAAGGGTACAGGTGTGCAGATGGGGGAATGAGATTTTTCTTTGCTTTAGATTGCAATTCAGTTCCTTGTCATCCCTCCCTCGCTGCCCAGTTTTGTTTGTGACATCTTCTCAACCCCCTGTGTTCACAGACCAGTGCGTGAGAAACACGTAGTGGCCTTTAATTTCTGGGGATCTAGGTTCAAACCTTGTAATATCACACCTTAAAATAGTTTTTGGTGGTTTCATTCTAGTCACTAGACTCGACTAGATTACGTGAATTGCCCTAAGTAATACAGGAAGTCTGTGGCAGAGTTGAAAATGAAATTCTCTTGAGTCCCTGTACAGTGTACAAGATCTCCCATCATCACTTAAACAGATGAAGTTACAGTCCGTGGATAACTTCCTGACAAAAAAAGGGTCTAGATGAATAGAGAAGAGAGAAATATTTGAAACTGAAGAGTGCTATACATCTGTTCTTTACATGAAAAGTGGTGGTAGTGCATGCAGAGTAATGTGATGCAATTTATTTTAGAGGCTGGATTTTTCAAAAGCATCTTTCAGTTCCTACAGACCAACAGTATAGGAACTTCACAGTGAAGAATAAGAGAGACTTAAATGAAATTGGATTGGCCAAAAATTCTCATCCACTTCAAACCATAGGAGAGAAGATGATGTTCTCTGTATTAAAACTTTTCCTTTAAAATTAGAGAAGGAAGAGCCATATTGGAGAATTACCCTCCTTGATTAATGGAAGAAGAAAACTGAATTGGGATAATATTCATGTACACATTCTAGTCCAAAGCATAAAAGAGATTTAAAGTGACTCCCCTATGCAGTACTATGCTTGGAAAAACGTACAAACGTAGTGGGAAATCTACTGCCCCCACATAAGCTGCACAACAGCAACATGCATAGCTTTCATGACCTAACGGGAACAAGGGAGGATGCCTGACACCAGCACTCCTGCAGATAGAAGGGCAACTAAGGCAGAATGGAAAGTTGTTAGGAGGCTGCACGCTATAACTACCGTCATTTTCAAAGCTGTGGGAATGGGTGAAAGTGCTCAGGTTGCCACCTTCCAGTCATTTGTCAGAAAAAAAGTTATAAGTGGGTTGACTATGCAGAGAGCCGGTTTCCATTATCTTAGCACAGTTTTATATATATAGGTCAAAGCACTTCCATCACTGACGGAGTAATATCTTCCAGGCTGCTTGATGGGAAAGGCAACACAAACCCATAGTGAGACACAAAAATCCAGCATCCTACCTTCCAAGGCTTCCTCCTTTTAAGGTGGGGTTTTCTTTGACCCAGCAAATCAGCTTTTTTCTTTAAAAAGTAAGGTCAGTCACAAAACCTGATTAGCTGCTGCAAGAGCAACCAACGAATGCTTAAACAACCCCAACCTGCACACTGGATGTGGGATCAAGATGTAAGTTAAGCAAGTTGGAAAGCCAATATACTTCACTTGCATCCCATGCATCTGCATGTCAAAACTTTCGGAGTATTTTCTGTTCCTATATGTTTCCTCTCTCCAAGATGGGGCCTTGGAGATAGGAATGTGGGTGCATATGTTCTAACAGGTTAAAAGAAACAAACCATATTTGGCACTACCTAGCTGTTTCCATAGTCTTAAGGAAGTGAATATAATTCCCAGCAAAAACAAAGGGCCTTTATAAAGTCAAATAAATTTTGAGATAGTAAAGATTGAGACACAAATGAGATGTCTCCACTGACTCTCTGGAATGAGCCAGTGGCAAGAACAGACAGAGCAGCAAGGATTTCTTTGGCAGCATAGCAGAGTATGTGTGTAATGTGCATGGCTTTCTAACTGATGACTCCAAAGGATACAAAGATCCTTAATGGCACACTGATCCCCGCAGCTGAAGCCTCTGTAGGCATTTCTGATCACTCATGTCCAATACTCAAATCCAAGGTCAATGTATTCTCTCTATTCCACAGAGTGTGTAAGGTCAGTCAGGGAGCAGCCATGTGCATGCATAGAATTAGTACACCTAAGGACACCTGGTCAGGGGCTTGACACATCAGTGCTTGCAAAAACTGTGCTTTGGTTCATACCACGACTGAGCTACTTAAATGTCATCCCTTCTCAAGCACACAGTCCTAATATAGGCTGCTCCTTGGCCCTGCATGCATGCATCTGCACCATCTGCCATTATTGTACTGAATCTAAGGGCAAATACCATTCATATATAGCAGCAAGGGGTAACTTCTGACCCTATATCTTGTATGTTAAGACCTACAAAAACATTACTATGCTGCTTATAATTTTCACAGTACAGTCAATTGCTATGGCTAATTATGTCAATACCCAAACATACTAAGTGACTGAAATATGCAAGGCTTATATTAAAGCTTATTTGATGGCCTAATGGAACTTTACTTTTCATGTAAATATGTGCACTTTCCCTTCTCTTTGAATATAATTTTTCTTTCTATCTAAGTTTGGTTGTGGTTCAAATTCCACTGCTGATTGTTTTTCAAAGCATGACTGTCCATCACTGTTCCACAAGTATACAATCTTGGGTGCACTTTGCATTTTTACTACAAGCAGTATCTCTTGCTGACCAGCATGTGCTGTAGGCAGTAGTTTGTGAATTAGGCAGGAGATGACTACCCCAATGAGTCCTTCCATCTTAGATCACCTGGGTCTGAAGGGTAGGTGTTTAAACTTGAAATTAGCACAACCCGTGACCTGCTGTCACTGACTAGAGGTACACAACATTGCTGAGCAGCAAGCAACAAACCAGGTCCAATCCAAATAATCAGAACAGTCCAAATGAAGTTAGGGAGCACCCAGGTGCAAAGAGAAATGGATTTACACAATATAGGGACAAGTAACCTTTGAGTGCTTAAGAACAGAGCTAATAAACAAAATGATAGTCAGGCAACTTATGAAGCTAGACTGAAAAACAAGAAATGCATTACAATAGAGAAAAATCACATTGTTAATACATTTAGAAATAGGATTCAATGAACAATGGAACGACAAAAAGCCTGAAACTCTTCCTTCTATAAAAAGAAAACCATCTGGCACAATCATACTTCTCAAATCATATCTCTGGGGGTTGATGAATATGATATTAAACCTTGAAACACAAATGGTGTAACATGAAAAGTGTGTGATGGGAAAGGTTAAGAGAGTCAAACCAGGGCGACTAAAAACAGTGTGACCTGCACCTGACCTGTATTAAGGAGCTGCTACCCTCTATCACAGATTAAGAACTAGTAGATGAGGATTGTTGCGATGGAAACATACAAAATCAAGTATAAACTTTTACTTCTGCTAAGTCAAGTACAATGTCAATGTATCTGTTTGTAATGGACTGTTTTTCCTCTGAGCTATTATCCCTTCTGTCATGCTTTGTTTCACAAGCACTGCACAGAGATTCAAGAAGTGAATTCTAGACCTGCCATAATCACTTCAGGATCCCAGATTCTGTAGAACCCACATAGCTATATTTCATTGCCACAAGAGGATAAAACAATGCAGATTTATCCTAGCTGGCAAAGAGTGCAGCACAAATCACCTCGGACAGATTTGTGTGTCCTCCAGTAGGCTTTGGGAGTTGAGACTACTGTGATCCAGATATGAGCAAATCAACAAAGCAGACATTTGCCCTTAGTTTCTCAAGACCCGTCATTGAGTGGAGTAATGCCATTGATGATCATGTGTTAAAAGTCAAACAGGCGTCTTGAGGCTGACTACAATGCCAACAATGTGGGCAAAGGTTTGATAATGGAAGCAAGCCTATGATATCATGTAAATGAGCCCCTGCATGTGTTGTGTGTGCTGATACATAACTGTATGGCAACACCGCATCTTTCAAATTTGAACAGCATTTGTTGTATCCCTCTGCATATTTCCTTACTCAGATGTTGCCACAGATTCGTTTTCAAATGGCAGGTTTAGCAGCTTGCTGTCATTCTGCACATCATGACACATCTTTGACAAATGTATTCTTCTTGACAAATCTTAGAAATGATATGTGCGGATTTTTTTTTATTAAGCATCCAGTATAAGAGTTCTTGTGTACTTATAGTAAAAATGTTACCTGTTGGACGGTATGCTATGAAATTTGTGTCTGGGCAAAAATCACACTGGGCAAAAAAGCTACTAGAGCCTCCCCTGAGATAGTGCTTGGGGTGTGCTACAGACCGCTGGGATCTGATTTGGATATGGATAGAGACCTCTTTAATGTCTTTAACGAAGTAAACACTAAGGGGAAATGTGTGATCATGGGAGACTTTCAACTTCCCAATATAGACTGGGAGGACCAGTGCTTGCAAGAATAAAATAGGGGTCGATTTTCTGGGATGTGATACGCGGAATGGATCTTCTTCTACCATAGTAGTTTTGAAGTACGATAGAAGAGGGAATGCCATTTAGATTTGGTTTGGTGAGCAGTGAGGACCTCGTAAGACGAAGTGGTGGTAGGGGACAACAACTTGTTTGAGTGAATCAATGAAGCTGATTCAGTTCAAACTAGATGGAAGGATAAACAAAGGTAGATCGGGATTAGGGTTATTTGACTTCTCAAGGGTAATTTAAAGAGTTAAGGAAATTAGTTAGGGAAGTGGATTGGGAAACGGAGGAACTTGGGAGTTAAATGTGGAGGAGGCCTGGAATTACTTTAATCGAAGCTGCGAAACTGTCCGGAAGCCTGAATCCCACCAAAGTGGAAAAAAACCCATGGGCAGGAGTTGTAGGCAAGGCTGGATGAGCAAGCATCTCAGACAGGGGATTTAGGAAAAAGCCGACACGCTTACAGCGAGATGGAAGAAAGGCGGGATAGCGAGGGAAGCTACCCTTAGTGAGGTCAGAACAATGTAGGGATAAAGGAGGAAGGCTAAAAGCCATGTAGCACTGGACCTTGCAAAGGGAATTAAAACAGTAAAAGGTTCTACAGCCACATAAATAAGAAGAAAAACAAAGAAAGAAGAAAGTGGGGCACGGCATATACACTGAGGATGGAATGGAGGTTAAGGATAACCCTAGGCCATGGCCCAATATCTAATACATGTACTTTGCCCTCAGTCTTTATAAGACTAGTGAGGAGTTTAGGGATGATGGAGGATGATAACCGGAATGAGGATATGGATGGAATTAACCGCATCTGAGTAAGGCCCAAACTTGAACAGCTTATATGGGACAAAATCAAGGGCCCGGACAACTCCATCCAAGATATTAAGAACTGGTGCATGAAATTGCGAGCCCGTTAGCAGTTTTACAATTTTAAATCAACGGTAAACTCGGGGTGTACGTACACGGAGAATTGTAACGTAGTCCCTATCTCAAAGAAGGGCAAAAAAAAAGTGATCCCGGGTAACTAAGGCCGTAGCTGACTCTGTAGTAATAAGGTCTGGAAAAAATTTTAAAGGAGAAAGTAGTTAAGACATTGAGGTCAAGTAATTGGCATAATTGCAACATGGATTTACTAAAGGAGATCGGCCAACCAACACTTGATTCTCCTTCTTTAGAAGGTGAAGATACTTAGCAAAGAAATGCGGTAGATTATAAACTTTCGATTTTTCCAAGGTAAGGCATTTGTGACACGGTCCAATGGGGACACTGTTAGTTAAATTGGAAAAGATGGGGAGAATATGAAGTTGTAAGGTGATAAGGAACTGGTTAAAGGGGAAGACTCCAGCCGGTCGTACTGAAGGGGTGAACGTCCAGGCTGGAAGAGGCGTTACCATAAGTGGTCCCTCAAGGATCGGTTTGGGACCATCTATTACCTTTTGTTTACTGACACTTGGCACAAGAGCGCGGAATGTGTAATAAAGTTTCGGATGAACAAAGCTGGGGGTATTGCTAAAACGGAAAGGACCGGGTCTCAGGAGAATCTGACCCAATTGTAAATGAGTATAAGGATGAAATATAATAGTGAAAATTGCAAGGTCATCAGCCTTAGCGACCCAATTAATAATAATTTTGATTACATTGGGACCCAGCATCAGTTGGAAGCAACCGAGAAGGCCCCATTTTAGTGGTATTGGATTTTGACCCACCACCGGGAGGATGTCTTATGAGCGCCACGCATTCCGCCGAGCCCCCACCATGCGGTTTTAGGGTGCATCGAGTAAGCCCAGTATTCCACAAGGGATAGGGTTATAGTACGGTTATATAGGCTCTGGGAGAGACCACCACCTGATATTGTGGTGCAGTTCTGGTGCACCTTACGATGACACTGGAACAGGTTTCAGAGACGGGCTACTAGGAATGATCCGAGTGAAACCTGCTATGAGGATGAACTCAAGAGCTTGGCTTGTTCTGGCACTAAGCAAAAGAAGGCATAGGAGGGGGATTGCTCTTTACATTCAGGGGGATTAACGTTAGGGGGAGAATTATTTAGCTTAGTACTAATGTAGGGCACAAGGACAAGGACTGATATTAACGAAGTTAGACTGAATAGACGAGGTTTCTAAACCATTAGGAAAGTGAAGTTCTGGACAGCCTTCCGAGGGAAGTAGATGCGGGGAAAAGACTTACTGGCTTTAGACTAGCTTGGATAAGTAAGTGGAGGATGATATGATGGGATAGTTTTTAATTTGGGCAATTGATCTTGGATTGTCACAGATAAGTCTGCTGTTACGCCTAATGTCTGTGATGGGATGTGGAATGAGGATGGGATCTGAGTTACTGCAAGATTCTTTCCATGGTGGCCTGGCTGGTGAATCTTGCCACATGCTCAGGTTTAGTGATCATCCATAATTCTGGGGTCCCGGGAAGGAATTTTCTCCAGGGTGGATTGCCAGGGGCCTGGAGTTTTTCGTCTCACTTCCTCATGCCGGGCGGGGCATGGGTCAACTTGCTGGTGTCCTCTGCAGCTTGAGTACTTCAATATCACAATTTTCGAGGACTTCAAGATAACTCAGTCATTGGGTTAAGGGGTTTTATAAAATAAAAAGTGGTGTAATGGGTAGCGGTTTCTGCTGCCTGCTTTGTGCAGCGAGGTCAGACTAGATGATCATATTGGTCCGCTCTTCTGATCTCTTTTGAGTTCTATGAGCTACCAATATCTGAGTCGAGAACGGGAACATACCTCCGATTCATCCCGATTGCCAGCTCACCAGGGGCCATTCGACAAGCCACTGACCCTTGAAGAGTCATAAGATACTGCTTTGTATGGCAACTGGGAAGCGGGCGTAGTCACTGCACGTCCGTTCCACTTGAAGTAAAGTATTTGATTAGAATCACGCCACCAACTGTCATAACTATGAAGGGAAGAGTAACAGCCCTCCTGTGTACAATGCATATAAATCCTCCTGCCAGAAGACACTTGGTGTGGGGGGAAAGGCTTTTGTTTGTGTGCTCTTTGTTTTGGGGGTTGTTCGCTCTTGGGACTAAGAGGGACCAGACATCAATCCATGCTCTCCAAAATCTTTCTGAACAAGTCTCTCATATTTCAAACTTGTAAGTAACAGCCAGGCAAGGCATGTTAGGTTTATCTTTGTTTTCTCAACTTGTAAATGTTCCTTTTTGCTGAGAGGATTTACCTCTGTTTGCTGTGACTGTGAACCTAAGGCTAGAGGGTTCCTCTGGGCTCTTTGAATCTGATTACCCTGTAAAATCAGGATGGAAAATAACTGTACAAAGATGATTTTTACCTTTCTTTCTTTAATTAAAAGCTTTCTTTTTAAGAATGATTGATTTTTCCTTGTTTTAAGATCCAAGGGGGTTGAATCTGTATTCACCAGGAATTGGTGGGGAGAGAGGTGAGGGAATGGTTAATTTTTCCTTGTTTTAAGATCCAAAGGGGGATGGATCAGGATTCACCAGGAACTGATGGGGAGAGAGGAGAGGGAATGGTTAATTTCTCCTTGTTTTAAGATTCAAGGGGGGTTGGATCAGTGTTCACCAGGGAATTGGTGGAGGGAGATATTCTGGGGAGAGGTACACAGTTTCCCAAATAATTCTTATATGATTTGGGTGGTGGCAGCAAAACCAGATGTAAGCTGATAATTAAGCTTAGAGGTTCTCATGCAGGTCCCCACATCTGTACTCTAAAGTTCAGAGTGGGGAAGGAACCTGGACACACACATACAGACACAAGTTTATGGAGGATAAACATGGCACTGGATAAGTGCCCAAAGTCAGACAGCAGTCATCATGAGTTCTAAATCCATGCAGGATTGTCACTTGTTTTCATTCTGCCATAAAACTATTGGCGCCTCTGTGATAGCCCTAGTATGATCTAGTCAGTTCACATTGAGGACCTAGGTCATTTTCCATTACAGCAGCAGTGTTTTCCTCACATGTTGTATGCTGATGCACTAACCAGGCAGGTTGTTTTTTGTGTGCCTGAATGCATTCCCTGATGGATGACCAAGTATTAATTTTCTTCAGTGCTCATTAATCAGGTGAGCTGACAGATTTGGACATACGCCGTGCCTGTCAAAAATGCTTAATTGGTGTCCCTACAGAATCACAATGTTTCCGACAGAACAAGCAACAGCCTACTAGGTTTGGGTGCTTATTATTCACAATTAGAAAAAAAAGCAAGTCAACAAAAGGGTTAACTCACAGCTGTTATGCATGCAGATATATGTGCTAACGCTTACCTATTGAGAGAGGAATTTCAGAGAATGCCATAAGATCCTGTCAAGCCCCTGAGCCGTAGACAAGCAGCCTCCAGGCTTGTTCCTCAGAAGATCTGGACAACATTCCTGTATGCACAGAGCACTCCACTAGTGCTAATCCTTATATGGCTCAGAGTGACACCTTAATGAGCCTCTTCCAGCACACTGGGCATGCTGATGCAAGATCATAGTCAGGAAAAGGGTAAATCTCATGAGTCTTCATGCCCAGCGTCCATGCTGGAGGGAAATGATTAATCATCTGAGTAACAAGTCTCTCAACATTGATCCCAACATTTCCTCTCCTACTGCAGTAACATTCCAGATGCAAGCAGACACACACCTGATCCGTCATTAACCATAATGAATGACAGTGGATCAGAGCTGCTCTCATCAGTAGCCTCCACATGTATTTGTCAAGGGTTTGGGGATTAAGGCCAGGCTGATGACAACTTTGCACCCAAATAAAATAAAAATAGTCCAAAATGCTGTTATCCCACATGAAGTACTGCACAAAACTTTTCAAGGTCTTCTAAATTTAGCATTTTCCAACAAAAAAATTAGATGAAATAATCATTAAAAATTGTTTGTATTTTTTTTCAACATTTGAAAATAAACTGTTTCCTTTTTCGTGGGGAAAATCCCACTTTTGCTCATTTTAAAAAAAAAGCCCCCCCAACAAGGGTTAAAAATTGAACTGAAATATTTTTCAAAAATTTTCTAAAAACTTTGAAAAAATTCAAAAATAAATATTTGGAACAAAATGAAAAAAGTGCACTTTTCACTTTTTGTTCATGATCTCCATGCACTGCTACAAGATCCCTAAGAGTGTGCTGTACTCTGAAGCTCACAAAGGGCCTAGAAAGAGAAGCAGACCACTGGACAGATTTTGGGATGCCTGCAAAGATGACGTAGTATTCTTTGGCATCTCTGTGGATCATTGGGAAAGGAGTGCAGATTGCCACTTTACGATGACTGGCATCAGAGAAGGAAAGAATTTGGTGCTCAGATTCAGAGCATTGCTAGTGCATGAGAGTGCCCTACTGTGGACACAACTGTCACTTGTGAATTGGACTCAACATCCATCAAAGAACTCAGTGTAATACACCATGCTCTGCGAAGAGTCACATTACCTTTGACATGCACCTCTTTTCAACCAGCTCTGGATTAGGTGTCAAGTGTTGGTGGATGCTAATAAACTAATGTTATACTGTATGCCCACAGCAAACGGCTGAGGGTTTCAACAGTAATAACCAATCTGACACTCTTCCCCTTCCCCTTTCAGCTTTTTGATCAAGCAAAGGACAGCCCATTTTAACCAAGTTCAAAGATAAGGAATGAGGAATCAGTCATCCCATTGTTGCTCCCCAGCCTCCATCATGATGAGAATTCAGATGTTTTGTCAGCCAAGATCATAGGAGAAAAATTAACAAACCAAAGCATCAGCCCCTTACTTTACTATATTGCTTTCTGCTCTTGCTTCTGCTGGAGGTTCCCTGGACCATGTGTCTTTCTTCATCAGTTCATACATATCCTTCCTCTCTTTCTTCAAGCATCTGACTCCTTTATACATGGTGTCAGGAGGATTCCTTCTCCAGCTGTCCCTGACATCCAGTATTTTGCTCTAGAGTATCCCCGCAGAAATGGCAGGGATATAACAATTGCAAGGGAAAAATAGTTTTCTGTTCCCTAGATAATCAAGGCACAGGGTCTGTACACCCAGCAAAGGAAAAAGCCTATTTAAATGTATCTTTTCACATGACCTATAGTGAGTGAGTTTCACATGACCAAGCCACAACGTGAATGTATTACAAAAAACACATTTTATTTTTGACTATCCCATCACTGGAAAAAAAAAAATCTATCCACTCCACATCCCTTCAGAGGAGATGCTACTGCAACCCAGAAAATGTTCTCCTCAAGCAATCCATGGTCCTTTGTGCCCACAAACATAATTGTGGATCACTATCAGTGCAAAGGTTAGGTTCATGCTGGATGTTTTTGGAAGGGTAACTAATTGTTGTTAAGGGATTAGTCTCATGTCTATGATCCACACCCCACACATGAAGCTTCAGTGAATATTTTAGCTGCAGCAACAGGCTACGAACTCTCAGGCAGTAAAAATACGTGTTGCTGTGTCCAGCCATCCTCACTCTTGTCACAACCCTGAAGAACACATTTCTCCAATTTTTTTTTGCCTGACCCTCACACTTCCTTTTATTTTGAAATGTAGAATGTTCTACAAAACTAGAAATACAGTCTATCTGAAAAAAAAAAGAACCAACAAAATACACTCTGCCAGACCAGAAGAGGAGCAGTAGATGTGCCAATTAAGAGTTATACCTCAGCAAGAAATTTTAAATTGACATACCCTGTGCAGGACAGTAGAGCATCCAAACTTCCTGTTGACCATCAAACTCATACACAGACAGAAATGAATTCCAGAGTTAAAGAATGAGAATTTGTCCAGTCTAGATTATAGCAGAATTGATACTGTGTTTACAGTGTTAATGATTTCCTGGTTTTAGTTAAACAAGTTACCCTAAAACATGCCTTGGTCATTAGTGGAATACCACATGGTACCAGACCAGTAGAAAAGAAGAACTATCCCAAAGAACCATGTTAGAGCAATCAGCATGGCAGCTAAGTAATGGCTTACATGCCTTTACAACAAGCAACACAACTCAATCTCTTGAAAAGTAATAAGTTCATGCAGGGTCCATTGTGTTTATAAATATAAAACAAAATGATGTCTTGAGACTAATAAAAATGTTAATGCAAACATTGCATATTCATTAGTAATGTATGTAGCTTTTCTTGGTGGTGGAATATGTTTGACTTCTTAATTCATGTCTAGCAGATAAAAATATATGTCTATTAATTCTCATTTTGCATATCAAAGATCATGTATGTAAAATGATATTACAGTATGGTAAATGAAGCATCTATGTATGTTGGATAGCAATTATCTCTGCTTATCATAGAGTGCTAGGCTGCCAGGTGCAAATACATACCAAGGCTGCAGAAAGAATGGCAGTAGAACATTGTGGAATGTGAATGTGAATTTCAGGATCTGCATGACCAGTCTTGTCTTATCCATTACAGCTGGCAGACCTGAAAGAAAAAGATGTCAAAAAGGCCTTTGCCATTTTTTTCCCACCATACCTCCTGATCCTTTAGGTCAGCATGTAATGGAGACATAGTAGTAGTTCACAGTTCTGTTTCATAAGGTATGTTGTGTTCCCAAATTGTTTATTCAAGGTCTGGGGTTAAAATAATTAGCTCTATATGGTTCCAATGGGACAGGGAATGTCCGAAGGAGCTGAGCACTGGTAAATTGGTAAGGAGAAGAGATGCAGTATCAGTTGAGCTGGTGGGGGTGGCCTGGGGGAAGGAGAGAGCTGATGAAAGACAATGAACTGAAGTAATTCTCAGATTTCTGCACAACCAAGGGAAATTAAGAGGTATTTGTTAAAGTGTCTTGGACAAAAAAATAATGATTAGAAAATGCAAAAGCTCTAGAATGTGAGGCAGCACTCGAATGAGTCTATCTCAAAAGAAAAGTAAACAACCTCTCCTATGACCATGGACCCTAAACTCCAAGACCCTCATTCCATCCATGCCCCTAATATACACAACAGAATCACACAGTAGTGTTAATGGGAGAGTACACTAACATGCTTGAAAAGCTAATATAATGGTGCTTTCACATTTCTCTGGAAAATATGGATGAAATGACAATAATGCAGACATCTGGTTCTCACAAGTAGAAAAGCAAAGAATCCATTTCTTTTGTTGAAGCAACTCCACTGATTATGAACATTTGACAGCTGTTATTTATTCACATATAAAATGAAAGAAACCAAATACAAGTATATAATTAAAAGGCACTTCTCCAAAACCCTTGACAAGAAATGTTCCATTTTGGTCTGCTTGGATCAGGATGGAGTATTGTTGAGCAAGATTTAGAATTTCCCTGGATCACACTTACTTAGAGATCCAGGTGGCTTGCTTTTTAGATTAAATAGTTTATATTAAAAGCATATGGCACTTTCTTGACCTGAATCTATTTATTGTACGTAATAGCCAATAGACAAAGTCATCTCTGCTTATTCTCTGCTGAGGATACCTTCATCTCAGCTCTTTTACCAGTCTGACATCCTCAGTAAGAACTGTGTTGACAAACATATCATTACAAAGGTAACTGTCCAAGTGTTCAGTTTATTAGGTATTTTGATAAACTCATGTTTTTTTCATATGGGTTGCTTCTGGCATATTGAATTCCCAGGGCGGGCTCATGTTGGTCTTGATGGTAGGTCCTGGTATACTGTGCTCTTGGCATTGCCTTATGAAAAATGCTGTGCATATGCATTGTAGCAGTGACTTTGACTATTTGACTTTGTACTGTACCTGTCTTTATGTGTATGCATATGGTAGAAGCAGAGTCTGGATCTCTTCATTGTCTGTGAGACTGTTTATCAATCTCTTAATGCATCATGACATTTCTAGCATGAGCTATCCATGCTATAAGATGACTTGTATCTTGACCTCTGTTTGGAATACTGAGCTTACTTGTAAGGGCAGATCTTCAGAAATGTTGTAGAACAGGTATATCATTCCCTTTGCCTTCCCTGCTATATCTAATAGCTAAGGGTGACTAGATAAAAACTTAGATTAGAAATAATTTCTATTCTATATAAATTCTTAGACCATCTCATCATTGTAGTATCAGAGTGCCTTCCAGTAATGCATTAAACAAAGCAATTAATATCTGTCATGTGTGTGCAGGGAATGTTTTGTTTTGGAATTCTATATATGCACATACACATCCAGTTAGAGAAGGCAAGGCCAAAGAAGTGTGCTTTGCAGTTGGAGTGGAAGGTGGTAATGTTTGTGATGATCTTTAGTTCCTGAGGCAGTTAATTCCACAATGTTGGGCTGGCCTCTGAGTAAGTTCTGCCTTCCATATAGATGAGCTTTACCCTTATTGTCAAGAGTTCCATTGTGCCAGATGAGCAAAACTGTCAAATTACAGTCTCCATCCTAGAGCCTTAAAGCCCAGGGCCCAGACCATGGAATGCCATGAAAATAAGTACTTGAACTTGTTTCAATATCCACCGGGAAGCCAGTGTAGAGAATGGAAGACAGATTTGACTGCAGTATTCTGTACTAGTTGGAGTTTCTTAAGCACACCTAGATATTTTGCATTGCTGTAGCAAAGCTGAGAGAGCCCAAAGGCGTGAGGTGCAGTAAAGTGCACATTTTTAACATAGAGGGTAACTAAACATTGGAAACTGTACCTAGTGATGTGCTAGATCCTACATCACTTAAGGTCTTTAAATCAAG
The DNA here is from genome assembly GCF_003597395.2 of Chelonoidis abingdonii. NCBI lineage: Eukaryota > Metazoa > Chordata > Testudines > Testudinidae > Chelonoidis > Chelonoidis abingdonii. The sequence goes on from NC_133771.1 coordinate 150,243,643, forward strand.
ATTGGGACATTGTTCTAAAACAATGCTATAGCACCACCAGAACGTACGAATTACTCAGTGACAATTTTAGCCTAACTCCCACAAAACCAGACTTCCTGGATGCCAAATCATCCATACCCTGCACTATAATGCACCACAGTTGAAAGGTGGGTTGACGAGTTTGGCAATATATCACTTATGAACAAATGTTTGGGACTTCATATTGGTGCTGAGAAGTTTTGTATTTACCGAGCCAAATGCATTTGAAATACGAGTGCACTCAGTAGAGATGTTAAGTTGCATAATTTGATTTAATGCTGTTAGGTTCTTAGCTCAGCCAGCGTGATAATCACACATTAAAGAACCTTCCCCCCACAAAATGTTTTTCATACCAATTATTTGGCTAGTATCACGGCTAGCTTAGTTTTCTCATGGTCATTTTTATACCTATCATTTTATTCCGGTAAACTCACCGGGACTTTTTCTGAAAGTTTCAGTAAGAACAGAGATAAAAACAGAGTAAGAATGTCTTGCGTAGGCCCACTAGGAACAATCCATGGCAACCCAGATTGCTTAAATCAGCCTAGCAAGTTGCTTTGAATAGTGTTAATAACTATGCTATGGCAGCTAGAAGATTGGAGTTCATTTTAGAAAATTTTCCTTCACATGAACACTGTTGCTGAGGCAATTTCTCCAGCCTCCCTGCTTATGTTTGCTCCACATGGTAAATCATGTCTGAGACTAGGGGTATAGGTATAGTGTAACGACTGAGGCTGTCAGGGCGCCAGTGTGTGATGGTTTCATGCCCCAGGAAGTTCTGATTGTAGGTGCTAATTAATATCATCTTGACATCGAGACACCCATTGCAAAATAACTGTTTTAATTAGATTTGCTGAGATAGCATGAGAACTAGTTTTAACACTTTCTGACATCAGTGGATATTTAAATATGCTTACCATGACTATAAACATTTATTTGTCTATTTCAGAAATAGAAAGAGACACCAGTTAGGTAGCCAGGGTAAATTCAACAAGACTTTGAGACAATTTCACAGCATGACATACCACATTAGGCCTTTGATCATAATACAAACATACACACCAGTTCAGCAGGTTTTTGTAGTTTGTGGATTGTATTGTGTAGTTTGTGTGTGTGTGTGGAAGCTGCGAGGGACCAAGTGCTGGGAGAGCGGCTGAGCCCTGATTAGGGGGCAGAGCTTAGCTGGTTAGGGGTCCTATATAAGTAGCCAGCCAGCCAGTCAGCCAGCGTCACAGACAGCTGCAGCGGCACAGGAGCCAGCAAACAGAGCTGCTAACAGGGGAGTTTCAGTGGGAGTTCTGAGGTTCAGCAGGTTTTTGTAGTTTGTGGATTGTATTGTGTAGTTTGTGTGTGTGTGTGGAAGCTGCGAGGGACCAAGTGCTGGGAGAGCGGCTGAGCCCTGATTAGGGGGCAGAGCTTAGCTGGTTAGGGGTCCTATATAAGTAGCCAGCCAGCCAGTCAGCCAGCGTCACAGACAGCTGCAGTGGCACAGCAGCCAGCAAACAGAGCTGTAAACAGGGGAGTTTCAGAGGGAGTTCTGTTGGAGGAGGTTGCGGAGGAGACAAAGACAGAGGAACCGACAGGCTAGTGAAGGGAGTGGGTGGTGCTCTGCCAGCGTTCTGGTGCCTGTTGGGGGTTTGTGTTGTGTTGTGTGTCTCGGACTACCAGGCACTAGGTGGGAAGGTTATGACTGATACAGAGGCAGCAGTGAAAGACACAATGAGGATGACTGGATGTGGAAGCTGCGGCATGTACATGATCCTGGAGGGGGTACCTCAAAAGGATTTCATCTGCATGAAGTGCCACCTGATAGAGCTGATGGAAGAAAAGATCCGAGGACTGCAGATGCAGGTGGAAACTCTGGTTGAGTTTAGAAGGGGGTTTGAGCAGAT
>NC_133771.1:150249422-150341332 GCF_003597395.2 Chelonoidis abingdonii
CTTCAATAACTCGGACATAGGTTAGGGGTTTGTTATAGAAGTGAATGGGTAGGGTTCTGTGGCCTGCTTTGTGCAGGAGGTCAGACTAGATGATCATATTGGTCCCTTCTGACCTATGAGTCTATGAGTTTATGAGCATTGAATTTCAATTAATACCAGATACATGTGATCAGCCTATCAAGAGCGGAAGGTAATCTGGGATCATGAATAAATTCCATGGGTAAATTACTCTGCAGAATCATAATTTCAGTGGTGTCACCCTTTGTGGCATAGCAGTGGAGATTCACTGCCCTCACCCCCCTCGCACCCATCCCTGATCCCAGCTCCAGCTCCTCTGGCGGAAATTTTTATAATACAGTGTCATCAGAAATGAGTTGCATTCAGTATCATTCAAAAACCCTTTCTCCCATAAAGACAATGGTACCATATATGACAAATCTAGAACAATTGTGTAGCTATATATTCCAAAAAATTTATAAGTCAAAAGAGATGGAAAATGTACCTTAAGTGATCAAAACACACAGGACATACCCCACTACACCATTTCAGGAGAAAAGTACATTCCAACATAGCCTACCTTTACCTCAGCATTAGACTCAGAGACTCTAAGATCAGAAGGGACCATTACAATGGTTTAGTCTGCACATTGCAGGCCACCTTCTCCTGTAATACAATGGTTCTCAAACTTGGGCTGACACTAAGCTTATCTTACATGGTTTCAGTGTTACAGAGAGAGAGATGCAACTAAACTCTGGATTTTTACACATACATTCTTGTGTTCTCTGTGGAATGCTACCCAAGACATCTGCAGGATTCTGTTTTTGTGCCTGCTTCTGGAGAACAGAATCACTGCATACCTCACACAGACCATTAAAAGTCACCATACTGCCAGATTTCCATACTCTTTCAGGATGTGACACTACCAGAAGGTCAGCTGGAAAGACCCTCTTACCGGAAGGTTTTTGATTCAGCCTCCAAAGATTCTCTCCTCACTCTGAAGGTTCCTGGAATGGTGGAGACAATCACTGATGAAGTCATAAATGCACTAGAGGCATTTATATGCCATATTTACCATTTGAAGACTGACATTATGACACTTTCAGAGCTATGTCGGTGAACGTTTTCCAAGAAGCAAACAAACGGAGAAAAATTGCCACTGACAAGGGGTGCATTTATACGAGCAATCAAGAGGGCAAATTATCAAGCAATGGAATGGCTCTGGGATGATCAAGTGCATCCAAAACTACTTCCTCTATTGGGCATGGAATGGGTGGGTCTTGAAGGATGGACTGATCATATGTGAAATATTCTGCACTTCACAATCAGTCAGATAATCAAATGTTTGTGTGCAAAGATGCTCACCACTTACAAATGTTTGACCAGAAGCCTGCCTTGCATGGTGGTGGGTGAATGTGGCACTGATGAGAATCAGTGTGACAACATGTCTAGCAGAGCTGCCATAAGTGGAGACAACACTGATGATGACTTTGGAGAATAATTTTTTTCAGTCCTACATGTCAATGCTAACATCATTAGAATTACCAAAGATCAATGTCTTTATGTGTTAAAGTATAATTTTAAAAAGTTGATTTTTAAGCATTTTCTAAAATATATATCTACATAATTGTTCTATATTTGTCATGCTTGATACCATTGTGTTCATGGGAGAAAGGGCTTTCAAATGATGCCCAACTCGATCCATATCCAGTGAAACTGTATTTTCAAACTTTTCACCAACCAGAGGACCTGGATCTGGGAGCTGAGGTGGGGGCAGCCAGGGCCTCCACCATGGTGCAGAGTTTGACACCATTGACATTATGAATCTGTAGATTTTTAATCATCAGATGACCTCTCCCTTACCTTTCTATCACTAACTTTCCCACAGAATGAGCTTTGACTACATTTTGATCCCAGATTAATGTATAGAAGCTCTTAGTGAATTAGGAATTTAGAAACTGCCATACTGGATCAGATCAGTGGTCCATCTAGTCCAACACCTTGTCTCCAGATATGCCAAACAAGAAACTGTGCAGTAGGGAATTACGTAACAACCTGCTCCTAGGGAATGTTTCTTTCAAACACTTGTCAGTTAAAGGTTGGTTTACTCCCATAAACATAATAGTTTATATCTCTTCCAAACTTTTTTAAAATCCTGACTAATATAATTCTGGATGCTCTCATTATCCATATAAATGTCGTGTCATTATTCCTGTCTTATGTTTCCTCTATAAACAGTCCCAATCTTTTCAGTCTCTCTTTATGTGGAAGTTTTTCCATGTCTTAAAAACACATCACTGCTGTATATTAAGCTAACATTTCCACGTCCTGCTGTGTAACCGGAGAGCAATGTTTTAAATAAAACCTTTTTATACTTCTGAATGGATTGACTTCCCTGTCCTTTTTGTTGCACATGCTATCAGCAGGCACAGTGATGGCTTACTTGCATTCCATTTTATGGTGTTTTCTTGAATGCCTGGCAAGCATAGGTATTTATGTCCCAACTGACGCTAGTCTATGTAGATCTGTGTACTGCGCTCATCACTGTAATATCTGAGCACCTTTGAGTTGTACATTAAGCAACGTAACTACACATCTGTCAAAGATAGTATGTAAATCCACTTGCTCTGGGTCTGTCCCTGGTTTTCTTTCGACGCAGAAGTAATTGCATTTCATTTAGGTGTATCTGTTCTAGGTGGGAAAACACTGGGATACCTAGGCCACTCCAGTACCGGCTCAGTGAAAGTTCTTTGTTGAGACTTTGTCTCACTGTGCTGTTGTTGTGTGTGAGCTAGGCAAGAGGAACAAGGATGTGCAATGGCCCCAAGTAACTGAATTCTGTGATAATAGTTGATAGAAGTGCATATTAGTTTGAGGGCAAATCATTCCTGTTGGAGACAGGTTGCTACCAGTTATGAAGCTGTCCTTCCCTTTACTAGTGAAAATGAAGAACACCTAAGAACAATTTGCTTTTCTTGGCAAAGAGACAAGGAAGGGATACTTACGTGTAAAAGACTTTTTGAATTTGCAATAAAACAAGGTGACTAATAGCATATTTAATCAAACCTCAAGAAGGCAAAGTCCCTGTGAGAGCATCCATGAGGTGGGTGCTAAAGGACAAAGAAATCACCATTGCCTTTAAAATTCTATTGGATATTATATATTGAAGAAAAAAGTGAAAGCTGTAAAAAGCCCTTTTATGAAAATTGCCTTTCCCCAACCTGTCAGAAGAAATCAGGAACAATTTAAATAAACATTAGCTCCAGCAGAAATACAGACAGCAAGTGATGATCTAATTTCAGTAAAACATCAGGCCCAGATGGGTTTTCTATTGAATATTCCCCAAAATATAAATATATATAATTACCCTTCTCAAAAAATATTCATACTCCTCTCTAAAGGGAGGCTTCCCTCCTGCATTGAGGCATAATAATTGTATTATTTAACTGTATTTTGTACATGCTTCCAGAGCATTAGATTAAGAATGTCATATTTTTATAAACTGAAATAAATTCTAAAAAAAGAGTAATACTAAGTTTGCTCTTCATACAATCCTATTTCACTACATAATGTTGACAATGAGATATTTGCAAAAGCCTGAGCAAATAGATTGCCAGGCTATATGCCTCAGATTGCACAGAGGATTATGGCCACAAACCCAAGAGGTGCTTCCCACATAGAGAAACAATGAGTTCAGTGGGGCTCTATGTAAAGCAATTTGTTGGAACGGGGCCTAGAGTTGACTGAAGAAGGCAAAACAATTTTGTGATTACTCACCCCAATATTTAGCTATAATATAATAATGACCAAACATGGTTTATCAAAGCTAGAATGATTAATAGCAACGTACATAGAACCCTAAATGGAATACCCTAACTGTTGAGGAAGGATGGTGTAGTTTAACTGAAGATTGGTGAGAGACATTTGTCAATTGTTTTACTCTGCTCCTCCTCTCCATTTGTTATCTCCACACGTACTGTCTCATCACATGATTGTAAGTTCTTTTGGGTAGGGCTACTCTCTTTCTATTGCATTTGGTTTACATTGCCTAGCACAATGAGGCCCTCCATGACTGTGGCATCTAGGCACTACTGAAATACAATAGATAAGGACTGATAATACAATTGATAGGATTTTGGATCTGTTTGTCATAACTGAATCTTGGTTATTTACAGAGATCAAATGACCACATTCAAAATGAATGGAAAAATTTTTGAACCCTTTAGTCCAGAGAGGGGAACAAGGCCTACCATTTTTGTCTGTATCTCTTTCTCTTCTCTGTTTTTTTGTTTGTAGAACCATTGGAAATAGCTATAAGGACTGAATAGTGGTGAGAAGTAGAAATAGACAGTTGGAGATGGATGGGTCCATGGAGACAAAAGATCAGCTTATTTACTAATTGATTTGTTTTATATGTTAGGCCACACAGTCGTTACAAGATTTGGGCGACTGTATGAATCTGGAATCCATTCTTGTTTCAGAATTTTCCCCAGGACAGAGGGAAAAATAAGTAATTATAAACCATTAATTAAAAAGAAAGCTAGTTCAAAATTTTCTAAGAAGGCCTCAGTGTCATCATCTGCCTTGTAGGTGGAAATTTCTTGTGATGTGGAACAATCATTGGCGAAGGGTTGTTAGGACTGGCTGGAGCATGCAGCCTGGCCTGCGCCAAGTCCATTTCATGCTTTCTCTCTTTTTCCCTCTCTTCACTTTGTTTTTGTTGCTTTTCCATCTCTTTTTGTTGTTTTTCCATTTCTCGTTGGTGGGCCGCATCTTTTGCTTCTTATTCTGTTTTGTGGGCTGCCAGTTTGATTTTTTCTTCTCTTTCTTTCAGCTCCACCTCTTTTTCTCATTTGTCGCCTGTGGTCTGCGCCTTTGATTTGTTTCTCTGCATCCAGTTTTGCCCTGGAATTCATGTTTCCTGCTTTTTTGTGTTGGGGCGCCCTCTTCTGGTTTACTGCCTGAACTGCTGCTTCTCTGTTGCTTCCTTGGGGTTTGCTTAGCAACAGAGTCTTTCTACTTTTTCCCCTAGCTACTCACGTTAAGGTAAAAAGAATTTTAAAAAAGCCTTTCATTTGTAAATATGTTCTGCTGGAGTCTGTTGCTGCTCACTTAAGACTGCTTTGTTTAACAAAAGACCCTTGTTAAACCTTAATGTGTGTGCCCTGAGGCAGTTTCTCTGCACAACCAGAAAGGAGCAAGGAGAGACAAAGAAAAGAAAAAAAAAATTTCTGGCTATAGTTTTAAAAACCCCCTTCTCTCTGCTTACAAGCAGCTAGCAGAGAAAAGAAAAATAATAATCTTACTGGCTTTTGGATTCTTATCCCACGGCTGCCACCATGTCATAGTATTCTTTCCCCAATCTGAACCTTAGAGTCCAAAAAATGAGGTACTAGCATGAATTCCTCTAAGCTTAATTACCAGCTTAGATCTGATACGCTGCCACCAATCAGGACTCTGAGTGCCTGATAAACTCTGGTCTCCCCAAAACTTTCTGGACCCAGATACAGACCTTGGATTCCTAACAAAGGAGTAAACTCTTTCCCTCCCGTGCTCTCCTAGGGCTTTCCTCTGGGTTACCCTGGAGTTACTGTGATTCAAACTTCTTGGACTCTAAACAGGAGGCTTCACTCTACCCCTCCTCTCCTTCTCCCACCAGTCGGTGGTGAGCACAGAACTCATACCTTAGCATGAACAGAGGAAAAAATCAATAGGTATTAAAGGAAGTTTTTAATAAAGAAGACAAATAAGAATCTTCTGTTAATACAGATGTATATACGGTCTTTCAGCTTCTAGACACCAGCGGAAAAGGCTCCCCTAGCAAAATACCCATTTAAACTACTACAAATACACATTTGCAATTACAGGAAAACAATTTAAGGACTTATACCGCTTTCTATTATCTTCAACTATTCGTAATATATAAGAGATTGTAGCAGAGAGATGGCAAGAACCTGGTTGCACGCTAGTCCCTTTCAGACCAGGAGAACAAAAAAGAACCCAAAAAAACACAACAAAGGCTTTCCCGTCCACTGGATTTGAAAGTATCTTGTTTCCTGATTGGTCCTCTGGTCAGGTGTTGTTTGTTACCCTTTACAGGTGAAAGAGACATTAATCCTTAGCTATCTGTTTATGACAGCAGTAGTTTAAAATAATCGGGAACTTTTATCTCTACCAACCTTATGGGACGCTAAGAATCCATTCAGTAAGACTTTAATGTGGCAAGTTACACACGCAAACCTGAAGCAATACTCACCAGCAACCGACACCGTACAACTATAACACTACCCAGGACCTATCCTTGCAACAAAGTTGATGCCAGCTCTGTCACTTATCTATTCAAGTGACATCATAGGACAAATCACATCAGCCACACCATCAGGGGCTCGTTCACCTGCATATCTACCAATGGGTATATGCCATCATGTGCAGCATGCCCCTCTGCCATGTACATTGGCCAATCTGATGTCTTATTACGCAAAGATTAATGGAACAAATCTGAATAGAATCATACTATCAAAAACCAGTGGGGAACATTCAGCTCTTCTAACTATTCGTGACAGACTTGAAGTGGCAATTTGCAACAAAAAAACTTCAAAAACAGACTCCAAAGAAAGACTGCTGAACTTGAATTAATATGCAAATTAGATACAATTATCTTAGGTTTAAACAGAGACTGGGAATGGTTGGGTCATTACACTAACTGAATCTATTTCCCTATGTTAAGTTCTCCTCACACCTTCTATGGGTCATCTCAATTATCACTTCAAAGGTTTTTTTTCTCCTGCTGATGATAGCTCATCTCAATTGATTGGACACTTCCAGTTGGTATGCATACTTCCACCTTTTCATGTTCTCTGTATGTATAAATATCTCCTGTCTGTGTGTTTCATTCTATGCATCCAAAGAAGTGAGCTGTAGCCCACAAAAACTTATGCTGAAATAAATTTGTTAGTCTCTAAGGTGCCACAAGTACTCCTGTTCTTTTTGCGGATACAGAGTAACACGGCTGCTACCCTGAAAACAGACAAAGTGTAATTTTTGTATTGGCTACATTGGGTAACATACATGAATTTCCTAATATGTTGTGAGTTTGCAACCTTTATTTATGTATCATCAGATCCCAGGAATAGGTTAAGGTGTAAAATGACATGTCTTATGTATGGTCTAGAAAACATCTAAGCTTTGTATGGAGCTAATGCTTTGCACAGACTAAGGTTTTTGGGGACCTTCAGTAAAATGGAAATAAATCTTTGTCATTGCTGAAATGTAGGTAACAACATCCTCAGTAACTATGAGCATAATACTGGAATATTAGATGCACTGCAGCTGAAGGCAGGCTTTAGCATCTACGGACACTGATATGAGTTGTAAGCAGATATGTCTTGCACCTTTGCAATATAACTCGATGCAGATGTTAAAGAATGGTGGATAAGACTGTGTTAATAATACCTTGCGCTTGGCTTTATCTTTCATAGATGTATGTCTGCTAAGATCATATCAGTATTTGATGATCCCATGTATTGATTCATACATGTATTGATTCATACACACCTGTGCACAGAAGGCAAGATTTTCAAAAGCACACCATTTTGGCCTTAATTTGCCCCATGGAAGTTAAGAGTTTCACCATTGTCTTCAATTAGAGCAGTTAGACCAACACTGGGTACTTTTGAAAATTTCATCCAAAGACTTTAATGTTGCTTATCACAAACCATATACGTGAACTGAGCAATCTTTTGGCAATAATACATGTGAGTTTGGTGCTTCTGCTATGCAAATACCATGATAAATAAACAGCATGATGGAGGTACATGCCCTTTTACCTCCTTCTCTGCCCCAGTGGGGTGAGACTGGAGATGTCATCCTGAAGTGGAACAGAGCACAAAGCATAAAACAAACACCTATGAAACACTCAGTTGGAAGCACAATGGTGACTGGCCATGTCTTTCCCTGGAACCTTGGTCCTGGCGGGAAAACGTGGCATGGCAGCTTGGGCACCATTATATGATCAGTATTGAAGTCATGCACTGAGCACTGTAAATCCAACATGTGTGCTTTGTCAGCAAAGATGTGAAGAGCAACATGGCCCAGGCACATGCCAGTTGTCATGAGTCATCCCTTGGTTGCAGCCCATGCATTTGTCTGTGCATAGCTAATGAATTACATGGTGGGTACTGTTCATGGCTAATGTATTATGTTCATGGGATGGTTTAAGTGGGGTATACCGGGCCCTTTGAGGCCCCCTGCTGGAGGCCTTGCAGTCCTACCATATTCCACCCCAGGAAAGGAACAATGAATATGGGTTCTCCAGGCACGATTAGAAAGGCTGCAGGGAATCAGCTTATCAGAGCCCACCTGGCTCAATTAAAAGGAGCTGCAAGACTTAAGCAGATCAGTTGATGGCAAGGACCAGAAGGGATAAGATAGAGAAACTCTCCAGGCAAAGAGGCCTAGGAGAGGCCCTGTATAGGGAAGGAACAGACAGAACACTGAGGTCAGGGTGAAATAGAATGGACTAAGGGGGAAGCAGCCTGGGGAATAGCAGTAGTAATTACTGAAGGAAGCATCATGTGGATGCTATTTGAGGGTTCCTGGGCTGGGACCCGGAGTAGTGGGTAGGTCCACATCCCCCTAATGGCAGAGTAGACAAAGCCCAGAGAAGGGCTGCAATTTAAACAGACCCAGAGACAGGACTGAAAATGCAGAAGAGAGTCAACCATTCATTGAACTTTGATACACACACACTGCAGTGGGTGGGTGAGGTTCTGAAGCCTGCAATGTGCAGGAGGTCAGACTAGATGATCATGATGATTCCTTCTGACCTTAAACTCTATGATAATGTGAAAGGTGAGTGGAGAGCTGGGTCAGTGAGAACCACTGAGGACAAAAAGTTACTTTCAATAACTCAAACAGGGATATAAATATGTTCTCTAAGTAGTCCTGGTAATTGTAAAGTCCTGTCTTCACTCCTAACCTTCTGAACTCTCCAATCATTTAAAACTATGTCAAATGCAGACAATGTATTTTTTCCAGTTCTGTCAAAGAGTAACAGCAACAACAGAGCTTTCTGTTGAAAACCTTGTCCCTTCATCTTGTCAGAGAAGAGTAAAAGCCAGTCCCTTCATCATCTGGGGGAAAAAAACAAACAGAAAAAACTAAACAAAAAAAACAATTTCTATGGGGACTGCAGCCTGCAAGTAGCAATTCTGCTTACAAGATTTATTAGCTGTTGACCTCTTTCCACCATTTTGGTTATAATGTGATGACCGTTTGGTGACAACTGAAAGACTATTCTTTCTTCTGGATGCAAATCTTAAAAAACAGGTATGAATCAGTCACATAAATATGCCTTGGAAAATTCCACATGAAGGTCTTCAGTGCCACACACCTTCCCACTATTTTATGAATCAAGGGTAGCTGTCAATTACATGAAAGTCAAAAACAGGGTCATATCCCCCCCCAGTCTTCAGGATAGCCTCACTGCTTGGTCTCAGGCTGACATATGTTCTCTGCAAGGAACAGATCTGAGTAGCACTCCTCCCCCCCCAAAAAATGCAGATTTGTCAGTATCAAAACAATTTGCAAGTTCATGTCAATTTCACTGAATTGTTTTGGTTAGAAAGAAACATTAAAAAATTCCCTGTGATGATTTTAGAACATGACATTCCAACTTATGAATTCTGTGTGAGATTGTGACAGGGTTGGGACTCACCACTACAGTGCCTCCTACTGGTTACCTGCAGGAATTAGCTCAGTCCAGTGGAGCACCCTCTCCTGGTGGTGTCCTGCCCATTGTGTCACCATTGGTTGGCACTGGAGCCTGCATTGCTCCCCAGCTCGAGGCACCTCTTTCGGACCACTGCCTTCCAGTAGTGCCCCTCAGTCCATCCACACCCCCTTCCGGGGGGGAAGGAGGTGATCAGCAGTCTTCCTACACCCCAGCCACCATGTCCACCATACCCCAGAAGTCTAATCCCTCTTGTCAGGGATCTGGCATAGTCTATGATGGCCGCTCCCCACAGCCAATGGCTGGGTGTACTGCAAGTGGAGAGAGGGAGGGACCCAGGCCTCCTCTCTACTCTGAGTCCCGGCCCAGGGACCCTCTGGCAGTAGCCTCACTGTTGTCTTTCTCTCCCTTCATCTGTCCATTTCCTTGGGCTGCTTCCCCTAGGGCTTCCCCTAGTAGCTTGCACCCACTAGGCCCTTCCCTTCAGGGCCTGCAGCCTAGCAGGCTATGGACTAAACCTCACTTCTGCTCGCTGAGCCTAGCTGGCACGGCACAGCAAGTATCCCAGCTCTGGAGACTGAACTCCCCCTGTCAAAGACCTGGCACAGACTGCCTGCTTCTTTCTTTGGCAGCCCTTATATAAGGCGAAGCTGAGCCCTGATTGGCTGTCTCCAATCTTGGGTCTGATTGGCCACCCTGTAAGCCCTTTTCTTATTGGCTGTCAGTCTGCGCAGGCCCAGTGGCCCGCTGCAGCTCACACTCTCAGGGAGTGGGGCAGCTGCCCCAGTACAGAGATTATAAATCTATGTGGGTGTGTCAGGCTGCAAACACAATTTTGAATGTGCAGCCTTTTGCTTTCTCTATGGTCTGTTTGCCTCCCTATTGGGTTGAGAGTCCAAAGGCTGGTGGCAAAAGAGTAACAACAGAGGGTAGTTCACTCTAAGTACCCAGTCACTGAAAATCTATTCACTATAGATAAAAAATTGGTCACTGTCCAGAATAACTGGTTCAGTAGCGGGGAATCAGTTTGGCAATGAAGTCACCTGGCGGGGAGTTGTGCTCATGTGAAGAAGCTGAGGCAGGGAGGGTTTACAGTTTCAAAAAATGCAGAGACCTGTTCTGCCCAGGGACCATTATTTTCTAGTCCATGAGGGGTGAGACCACCATGTACTAACCTGCAAGAGGCAGGAGATATTCTACCTGCCTTCCTTGGTAGACTGAAAGTCAGTGCCCAGGAAATGTCCCCTGTGAGGCCAAGGGAGAAGCTTAACACACCCCATGGAATCCAAAGCGCAGAGGCTTGGAGTCCTTTCACAGCACTCCTACTGAGTGGCTGCAAAGGGGTGATCGCTAGGATCTGGGACACCAGGACAGGTCCTATACCCTCCAACATCACACAAGGTTTATTCATCTTATTTAGTTCCTAAAACAGTAAAAACCAGTGCAGTTTGTTATCCAAAAGAACCATCAAAAGCCCTTTTTAAAAAAAATACTTGAGGCATGGATTCAGTCTAGTGTGGTATTGTCAGATACTTTTTCAGTTTCTTTTATTTCCTCCAATTCATTTATTTCCCCTCTGGTGTAAGCTGTAGTGTCCCCAGCTATGAGCATTGCTGGCAAAAACATCTGATCTAAACCTTATCTACCTTCCTCCCTTGCCTCAATAAAGAGATGGTATCCCAGGTCTTACTCTCTCCAGGAATGTTAAAACATTACAAAAATAGTCATCCCATAAAAGGCAGGTATTGAAATATTGGTTGTGAAAGAAGGGCAAAATTAAGGTAAATAAAACCCTACTTTGATCAGAGAACACATTTGGGACAATGGGGATATTTAAATAGTTTTGAAAAGCATAAAATCTGTCTAATCTCCCTAGGGACAAACCGAAAATTATTCATCAAAGTATATTGTCTCATATGAGAGTTAAAATTCCTGCATACACCAGTTCAACCATTGGCTTGCAAAATAAAATGACAAATAATAGATGAGGTTCAGGATGGCTTTTATCTGTACCTTCCTCATTGGCACAATTAAAATCTCCTCTACAATCAGAAATTATTATTGGTCAATTCATGCTAAAATATCGCTTGACAATGACAGCTACTATAAAAACAACCAATGTTTTAAAGAAACATGCTCTCTCTCTTGTTCCCTGCACTTTAAGGAAATGTTAACCAAAATGATTTGATCTTGACCAAAGTTGGCCTGAACTATTAATAATGTCCTTTTTAATAGCTTGTGTAACACCAATTGTATCAGGGTTACCATCACTTTTAAAGAAAATAGCAATCTGAGTACTTTGTAAACACTGCGATTTAAAAGAACCTCTCCTCTCCCGTAAGTAAGCCAATCAGTTTAGATCATGTTACCTACATGTATGGGCACTGTCACTTATATTCAGCCACACCCACTGTACCTCTGCAGTGACAGACATATCGGAACACATTCACTGTAATAGACTTGTCAGGTCTATGAGGAAATCCATCCCTGATTGGACTGTGCTTGTCCTGTCAACACACTCGGGGACAGACAGTCAATCAAAGCAGATGTATATGCTGAGGGACTGCCTCAATTAGTGGGGAGAGTTCTCCCCTTTCCCACTAAAAGCACAAGGTTGGAGGACTCAGTCTTGGTTTTTCAGAGCTGGTTGAGGAGCTACTGCTCCCTGTCAACTCTATAGAAAGTCCTCTCTTGTCCTCTAGCTTACTGCATTGTCCATCCTCTGAGGAAAGGAAGAGGATGGAAATCCTTTGCAGGTTGCTCTCCTCCCCCACAAACCTTGGAAAGAAAGGAGGGGTTGGAGATCCTGCCCATAGCTGCCCCCTTTTCCCAGGTTTGATAAACATGGGGTGGGAAGGACAAAGTTCTCTTGGAGCTGCCCTTCTACCCACTTTGGTCCCAGGGCCTCAAAGTAGGAAAAATAGCAAGAGAATCCATAGGGCAACTACAAGGAGATGTGTGTGTAGACAGTGTTGCCAACTCCTGTGATTTGATTTCAAATCTCGTGATTTCCTGGAATGAGGAGATTTCAGGAGAAATCTGTTTTCATTTAAAAAAAAAGTTTCTAGTACTAGGTACGTTGTTTCTAAAAGATTTGAAAATGTGAAACAAGTGAAGCCTGAGGGCTCAGAAACCATAGGAAAATAAAAATAAGTCAGAATATATTATTTTAAATCTCATCAGTCTTTTTGTGGGGGGGACTGAGTCATGATTTTTGAACTCTTGACAGCTGTCAATAATGGAATTGGGAAGTGAGGATGAGAGAAAATTTATTCAGAGCTTATGGGTCAGAATTACCACATGGCATGGCAGAATTAATTATTCTATTTCGGGGGAGCAGAATCAATTGTTTTGAGGGAAGGAGGAGGGAGTGCGGGGATGGAGGGAAAGATTTTTGGAAGGTGGGAAGACAAAAGGAAAAGAAGACCATACAGCTTTTATTTTTGCCAGTTTGTTTTGATATGAACAAGTCCAGTTATCTATTTCTGCTACCAGTGGATACAATCCCTGGTTAACCACTCACTATGGGATGGCAGAGATGTTGACTTCTGTGTCCTTATTATAGAAAGATTCCCTGCCAGGAACAACACTTTTGCCATCTTTTGCTTTTTAGCATTTGCTATTTCTGTATTATCTTTTCCTAAAATCATTTCCTGCAGAGGGAACTTCATGTTTTTCATTCCAATATCTTTTTTGGTAACAGTTATTGGTTTCTGTCAGCATTTCTGTACTTTGGGACAGAACCAAATTGTTTATTCTAAGTTTTCTTCTCCATTACGATTTCTCCAGGTCTGCTGATGAGGCAATAATTTCACAGACCATAATCTGGAAGGAGTATAATAGACTCTACATATATATTTATACTGCACTTAAGTCACAGGTGATAGCACTGCTTCTTGTATATTATTCTCTGACACCTTGAGATCCTACCACTTTCAAAGGTCTGTGATTTCAGTGCCAAGCCTAACTCTGCAACCTGAGCTACGAAGTCTATTTACAGCTTTGGACTCCATTTTTGGGCTATTCTCCCTATTACATACTATGTCCCTATCTCTAGAACCAATACCACATACACCCCATTTTGGGACGCAAGTATCAAGTCACTGGCATTCTCAAGGCAGCAATAACAAGAACAACCCTTTCTGCAAGTTCAGATGCATTGTAGAGATATTCATAGTTACACCCCAAGACCCCACTCTCAGACTCTTCCTCAGTTTTTCACTCCATTCATGGACGAGACGAGAGAACCTGGAATTGATGGAATGCTACTACAACAGTAGACCTAATGAGAGGGGATATATGAAACGTGAGAGGGGACTATGGATGGACAAAAGACCTACATCCACACTTACTGAGAAACAGCTAGTTACCCAACGCTTCAACATAGTAAAGAGGAAGCTGCTCTCACAGCTTGAGATAGACCAACTCCACATTACATCCCAGACTCAAGAAGACACACCCTCTGTAGTTCCACCAGCTGACACTTCTACCGAGTCGCCTTGATCTTTTCCTCCAAACCATCATTTTCCGAAGGGTAGTACATACTGTTGTCTCCTTGATTGGTGTAGCCAAGCACTCCAGGATTACAGAGCGTAGCGGTATACCCAGTCATTGTTGAGTTATGGTAGTAGTAGGAGATTGTCAATGAGGGCTCTATTGGGCATCTTCCTAACATACTATCTGATGATACTTCTCCACTGAGCCTGGGTAATTGGTCTCGAGGATTGAACTGTAGCTAAGGGTATGTCTCCCATGATCTATACACTCTATATCACAGCTGCTGTGTTCTGCAATGGAGGGGGTTGGCAATGAAGTTTCAGCTTCACGGTTGGGCTCCACAATCCACCTGATTCACAACACAGGTCTTCAACATGATCCACACCTACTGGCTAAAGAAACTAACAGCAGTGCATGAACGCCTAGCAGCACAGATGAACCAGCTGCTAGCAGCAGGCTCCCACCCAAACTGGCTAACACAAGGAAGGACAGTGCTGATCATGAAAGACCCCTGCAAGGGGACAGAACCGTCCAACTACCGGCCAATAACCTGCCTCCCACAACATGGAAAGTCCTATCAGGCATCATAGCTGCCAAGCTACAGGACCACATGGGCCAGTACATGAGCACAGCTCAGAAGGGCATTGGGAACAACACCAGAGGCTCAAAACACCAGTTGCTCATAGATAGAGCAGTCGCCCAAGACTCAAGGTCTAGACAGACCAATCTGAGCACAGCCTGGATTGACTACAGGAAAGCCTACGACTCAATGCCGCACACGTGGATCTGTGAATGTCTGGCGCTATACAAAGTCAACAGGACACTAAGGACCTTCCTCAAGAACTCAATGGGACTATGGAAGACAACACTGGAAGTCAACTCAAGGCAGCTTGCACAAGTGGCCATCAAGTGCGGCATATACCAAGGTGATGCACTGTCCCCGCTGCTGTTCTGCATAGGCTTAAACCCCCTCAGCCAGATAATCACAAGGACTGGATACGGGTACAGGTTCAGGAGTGGAACTACCATCAGCCACCTCCTCTACATGGATGACATCAAGCTGTATGCTAAGAATGAACGAGACATCGACTCGCTAATCCACCTGACGCGGATCTACAGTGAGGATATCGGGATGTCATTCGGACTGGAGAAGTGTGGCCGGATGGTAGTGAAGAGAGGGAAGGTAGTCAAGACTGATGGGGTGGAACTACCAGCGGGCCACATAGCAGACATACAGACCAGCTACAAGTACCTTGGCGTCCCACAGTCACATGGAAACCACGATGAGGAGGCAAGGAAGACAGCAACATCCAAGTATCACCAAAGGATAAGACAGGTCCTGAAGAGCCAGCTCAGTGGGGAAGAACAAGATCCACGCCATCAACGGATACGCCCTGCCGGTCATCAGATACCCTGCCGGTATGTGAGCTGGCCAAAGGAGGACATGGAGGCTGCCGATGTGAAAACCCGGAAGCTCCTCACAATGCACGGAGGTTTCCACCCCAAGTCCAACACCCAGAGACTGTATACCAGCCGGAAAGAAGGCGGGCGGGGCTTGGTGAGCGTCAAAGCCACTGTCCTGGATGAAACCCGGAACATCCAGGAGTACATCAGTAAGATGGCCCCAAAGATGAGCTGCTGAGAGAATGCCTGAGGCAGCAGCAGACATGGGAGGAAGACCAAGCAGAAGAAGTGCCATGGCAAGACAAGACCCTGCATGGGATGTACCATCGACAGATAGCTGAGGTGGCTGACATTGGGAAATCCTACCAGTGGCTGGAAAGGGCTGGACTAAAAGACAGCACTGAGGCACTGATCATAGCAGCACAGGAACAGGCACTGAGCACCAGATCCATTGAAGCAGGGGTCTACCACACTAGAGAGGGACCAAGGTGCAGACTGTGCAGAGAGGCCTCAGAGACAGTCCAACACATAGTGGCAGGATGTAAGATGCAGGCAGGAACAGCATACACTGAACGGCACAACCAAGTGGCTGGCATTGTGTACAGGAACATCTGCACAGCGTATGGGCTAGACCCTCCCAAGACCAAACTCCCAGGCCTCTGGTAGAGGACCCGAGGTTGAGGAAGACACATACCACCCATAGGGGTTAGAGGGGAATTTTTTTTATATATATATATATATATATAATCTGTATTGTACTCAGATGAAGTACAGTGTCATATCTCCAGGCACAAATGTGCCAGTCATGTTTTTGCGTATGCATTCTTATGACAAAATACCATCCTCTGTGCAATTTCAAAATACCTTATCTGGCCTATATACCACAAGATTAAGTGGATTTGTCCTGTACCTACCTACAATCAGTTTTGAGGGCCTGATGAGTATGATATTCAGATTAAAAAACCTTATAATCCACCAAAATGCTCATAAAATCATTGTCACATGTGGCCTATTGCTTCAACCATCCCATCCTCCACCCCACCCATGCACTTATTTGGAGAATTTTGCATTGACAAATGTTCAAAATGCGCGCATCCACTGTCAAGACACATAGGACCAGATTCTCAGCTGCTGTAAATCAGTGTAATTCTACTGAAGTCAGTATGGCTTTATTGTAATACAGTGAAGATTCTAGTGCATTAGGGGATCTTGGAGGACTGAGATCTAAAGTCATCTGTCAAACCAATCCCTTCTTGAATGAAAACAATTCTACTGTGTACCAGATGTAATGTGGGTGTGAGTTCCCTTTTCTGAGCTCTGGTTAACCAGTTCCTCTCATGGACCTGGTTAAAAGGTAGGAAACAAAAGGTAGGAATAAATGGTTAGTTTTCAGAATACAGAGTGGTAAATAGTGGTGTCCCCAAGGAGTTTATACCGGGACCAGTCCTATTCAACATTCATAAATTATCTGGAAAAGGGGGTAAACAGTGAGGTGGCAAAATTTGCCAATAATACAAAACTACCCAAGATGGTTAAGTCCAAAGCAGACCGCAAAGAGTTACAAAGAGGTATCACAAAAGTGGGGGATTGGGCAACAAAATGGCAGATGAAATTCAATGTTGAAAAATGCAAAGCAATGCACATTGGAAAATGTAACCCCAACTATACATATACAATGATGGGGATTAAATTAGCTGTTACCACTAAAGAAAGAGATCTGAGAGTCATTGTGGATAGTTCTTTGAAAACATCCACTGTATGTGCAACGGCAGTCAAAAAAGCTAACAGAATTTAGAAATCATTAGGAGAGAGAGAGAAAATAACACAGAAAATATCATATTGCCTGTATATAAATCCATGGTACACCCACATCTTGAATACTGCATGCAGTCTGGTCACCCCATCTCAAAAATAAATGTATTGGAATTGGAAAAGATACATATATGGGCCAAAAATATTATTAGTGGTATGGAACACCTTCCATATGAGGAGAGAATAATAAGACTGGGACTTTTCAGCTTGCAAAAGAGATTCGACTAATATGGGATATCATAGAAGTCTATAAAATCATGACTAGTATGGAGAAAATAAATAAGGAAGTGTTATTTACTCCTTCTCTTAACACAAGATCTAGGGGTCACCAAATGAAATTAATAGGCAGCAGGTTTAAACCAAACAAAAGGAAGTATTTATTCACCCAATGCACAGTCAACCTGTAGAACTCTTTGCCAGAGGATGTTGTGAAGACCAAGAGTATAACAGGGTTCAGAAAAGAAGTACATCAATGGCTATTAGCCAGGATGGGCAGGGATGGTATCCCTAGCCTCTGTTTGCCAGAAGCTGGGAATGGGCATCAGGGGATGGATCACTTGATGATTACCTGTTCTATTCTTTCCCTCTGAAACACTTGGTATTGGCGCTTCAGAATTACACATTCAATCACATTCAATTGAATTACACATTCAATTATTGTAATATGAATATTCCATTATATCCACTAGTGCCCCAAAGACCATTTTTATCGATGATCATTTGTTGACTGCCTACATCACTCACTGTCTGCAGGTAGGTCTACACTACAGTTAAAAACCCACAGATGGCATGTACCAGTTGACTTGGGCTTGGGCTAAGGGGTTGTTTAATTGCATTGTGGACATTCATGTTCAAGCCAGGACTCTAGAACCTTGCAAGATGGGAGGATAGCAGAGCTCAGGCTGCAGTCCTAGCCCAGAAAGTCTACTCCGCAGTTGAATAGCCCTTTAACCTGAGTGAGCTGGCCCATGCCAGCCACGGATGTCTAATTGTAGTTAGACAAACCCGTAAAGTTCTGCTTTCCCTGATAATGGATCAAAGTTCTGCCCTGCAACCAGACCTCCTCACTTCATGGCTATGTCTGCATAAACTTTGACAAAAATGCCTTCAGTACTGCCCCCAAGAGTGTACTGCTGAATGGTCTTTCCATGATGGATGCTGTTTAACAGCACACAACACTACACAGTGACTTAAAAAAGGATACTATAATCAATTAAAACCATAGAATAAATTTTAGGTAGGCAGAACACAATTACCCAAGTTGGAATTCTTGAAAAGAGCCAGTGTCTCTTTAATGACCACAAGTGGTCAAGAGCTCTCTTTTACATCTGACCAAAAAAACTGTCAGCCACTGTGTGACGTGGTTCACTCACCACTGCGGCTTCCCAGGGATTAGCTCTCCTAGCCAGTGCACCCTTTTCTGGTGGTGTCTCACTACCGTCACTTCCACTCCAGGATCCATGTCTCTCCAAGGACCGTGGTGTCCTCTTCAGGAGACAACCCTCCAACTGCACCACATTCTGTGCTCCCCTCTTCCGGGGGACTGTATCACAGTGGGGCTGGGGGTAGGGGGACCCTAGCCTGCCCACTACTTTGGGTCCCAGGCCAGGGACTCTGTAGATGGCTGCCACATGATTCCTCAGTTCATTTCCCTGGACCATTTCCCCATGGCCCCCAACACCTTCTTTGCCCTTACCTCAGGACTTCAGCTTGCCAGTCTTAGCAAGTAGCCAGGAGTTCCTCTAGCTTCTCCGGTAGCTG
This sequence comes from Chelonoidis abingdonii, assembly GCF_003597395.2. NCBI lineage: Eukaryota > Metazoa > Chordata > Testudines > Testudinidae > Chelonoidis > Chelonoidis abingdonii. The sequence goes on from NC_133771.1 coordinate 150,268,624, forward strand.
CAGGTAGCTCTGCTCCGATCAGGATGTGACGTTACACTCTATACGTTTATGGAAATATGCTTATGCATGTAAATATAACTGGAATATGCTTTGTGTTAGATATTCCATATGACATATCTTTGCAAAGGTTATCATCTACTGAAAATATTCTTCCTGTTTGTATGCATGTATCATTTGTATATCTAAAGTTATGAATGTTGGCTCTATGCTTGTATTTGAAGTGTTTGCTGTGGGAAACACATAAAGAAGGTTTGGGCAACATGTTGCGAAGGGGCTATTCAGGTAATTGGGAGTACTCTACTTACTAACAATAGACTTTGGGAGACACCAATCCACACCTGAGCTTTCCTAGGAACATTCAAACTAACATGTAAACAATGCCATCAGCCTGCAAAAAACTGAATCATTTATGGACAGGTGGCTACAAACTCCATCTTGTTGATGTGACTTTTGCACAGATTTTTGCACAGAAGAACAAAGGGATTTCCACCCACAAGAAAGAGAGACTATAAAAGGCCCTGGATGCCTTTCCATTTTGTCTTCAGCTGGCTCAAGAGATGGCCTCTCCACCCCAAAGTGATGCCTGAAAGAAACTGGAACAAAGGACAATAACTGCGGGGGTATGAGTGATTGCTGGACCCAGGACATAAACTACAATGTTGATCTGAAAAGGATTGTACCTGAGATAACATCTAGGATGAGTAGTTAGTATTGTAACTAGATCCTTAGTGTATTGTTAGCCTTGTGTATTTTGATTTATTTTATTTAGTAACTTACCTTTTTCTGTCTTTTTACTTGAAACCACTTAAATCCTACTTTTTATACTTAATAAAATCACTTTTGTTTATTAATTAACCCAGAGTAAATGATTAATACCTGGAGAAGCAAACAGCTGTATATATCTCTCAGTGTCATAGAGGGCAGACAATTTATGAGTTTACCCTGTATAAGCTTTACACAGAGTAAAACAGATTTATTTGGGGTTTGTATCTTATTGGGAGCTGCATATCTAAGTGCTGGAGACAGGAGCACTTCTTAAGCTGTGTTCAGTTAAGTCTTCAGCTTTGGGCATGTGGTTCAGACCCTGAGTCTGTGTTGCAGCAGGCTTGTGTGTCTTGGGCAGGGTTTTGGAGGCCCAAACTGGCAGAGAAAAAGGGAGGTAGTCTCAGCACATTAGGGGACAGCCCCAAATTGGTCTCTGTGACCAAACCCATCACACAGGGTGCTGGCACTCCTTCCTCCTGCTAGGAACCTGGCTCTCCCTCCTCAAGATCCAGGCAGCTACTGAAACTATCAAACCATCAAACACTTGTCTGTGTGTAGTTCCCTTTCCTTCCCTCTCCCCCTGCAGGACTTTTATGATGGTAGTCGTGAAAAAGTGTAACAATACCAGTAATGATATGATGTACCAGGGTACAATCCAGACTAATGAGTAGCTATGTCACTCCTGCCCTCTAACCCGGGGTAACCTGTTGAAATGTTTATGCAAAAACACTGCATGTGAAACTATATGATTTTTCTGTATGTTTGTTACTGAAATATGTTGTAATCCTGGGGAACACCCATATACTAGCTCCTCAGAGACAACAAAGGACTGTCCACAGGTGTTAGAAAACTATTAATAGACTATCAGGGTTGGAAGGTGTCTGTTACAGCTATCCCCCTATTCCATTTTGTTTCTTACAGCTGTCCCCATACTCCATTTTGTTTTTGTTCTCCTGTGGCCTCCCCTCCCTGGCTGTTAAGTTGTTTACCAGGGCCACTGCCCTTTTCAAAGGGAGGGCCCCTTAAAGTTGTTTACCAAGAGCCATTGCCCTTCTCAAAGGGATGGTCACTTGTGCTAAGTGGGATCCACTGCTCCCTGTTGGCATAGGGTGTAGCTCCTGGTGTCACCTTGTTAAACCTGCTCGGTTGTGATGGTAGACAATGTCCAGCTGTGTAAGGCTATTGTGTGTTAAAGTCCTGGGCATGCAGTCATTATAGGGCCCTTCGTCATTGTTTTGTCTTTTTGAAGTCACCTACTGCACAGGACTCTGCCAGACATGTCTCTGTGCTCACTTGTTTTTTTTTTTCTCTTTCCCCTGCCTCTGAGCCAATCAGAGTACTGTGGGAGACTGCCTATAGTTTGCCTTAAAACCAGACCTTTTCTCAGTCCCTCCTCAGATGGTCTCGGCATTGCTGCTGGTCTAATCAGCCGGGGTTCTGGGGGGTCTTCTCCCGCTCTCGTTTTATTTTTGCGTCGTACCCCCAGCTTTTCTTGACCCCTCACGAAGAACGAATGTGCCTGAGAGATCTCCTGATTATTGAGCCCGTACCTAGTCTTCTGATGATCTTGCTGCTTTACTCTGCTCTTCTTTGGGCTGGTAAGAATCCTCTGTGAAATTTCTCTATTCTTTTATTTTATTATTTAGCTTGCTCTGTTTCCCCAGCAGCCAGACTTAAGGTTAAACCTTGGTCTGTGCCTTAAAACCTTCTCCTAAACTCCGCAGCACTTTGCTGCAAAAATAAGTTTGTGCCACTGCTAAGCTCTGTCCTGTGGGCTTGCTCAGGGCTTTCTGCTTCCGCTGTATCCCCTGCTGCGCCACCCATCCCTTGGTCCTTAAAGCTGGATCCTGGGCATATAACCTCTGCCTCTTGTAACTTCCCCATAACATAAGGATGCACTATTTAGATTAGGTTTTAGTCTAATAATGTTAATTCTTTTGCATAGCTGTGGTTAAGTTAGGTTTAGAGAATTGTTTGTATTGTGCTCTGTACGTTAGGTTTAAAAAATTGTTGCATTGTATTCTGTTACTTGCTAATTGTGTAGTCTTGGTTAAGTTAGAATCATAGATAAGATGTTTTGCTGTGTTCTGTATAGTTGTGTAGTTCTGTCTTCCTGGCCTGCCCCCCGAGCTCTCCAGTCACCCCATACCCCTCATGTCTTTCTGCTGTTTTAAACCTGCAGCCTGCCTGCCCTCTCTGTCTCCTGAAGTTTAAATCTCCCTCTGCATCCTGCTGCCGCTCCTCGCTCCCTCATTCCCGCACTCTCGCACACTCATTCTCTGACCCCTGCTCTTCTCCCTCTTCTTCTCTCTTTTATATATCCCTTACCTATTGCCCCCAATACTAATTTGTATTACTGAAGTTAGCATAAAACCAATTGGTTACCCTTTTCTCTCTAACACCACCTCACATTTTACATTTGATACCACTGGTGACACATTTTTATCTAAAGTGGTTATTTTACCACATTTTTCCCATTACTTTAGTTGGCTATATGTGCTGTTGACACACCTTTAATAGAATTTTTAGGCTACCTTGTTACATTTATATTTCAGTGTAATTGGGTTACAACTGTATTGTACCACTATGAACACGCCTATACTATTTGCTAAAGAAACCCCTCTCCAATTGTTACCTTAACAAAACCCCTCACTATTAACTTATTCCCTGGTTATTAATAGATTTTCTTATAAAGTTTATTTTGCTCCCACCTGTTTGGTAATTGTCCCACACGATCCAATACTGCTGGCGAGGACAGAAGGCTCGAAGGAGTTCATCTCGTCCACCCCCTGATTCAAAGGCAGATCAGTCACCCAACTAAATCATCCAGCCAGGGCGTTTGTCAGCCTGATCTTAAAATCAGTAGGAAGAGATTCCCACCTCCCTAGGGTAACCCATCCAGTGCTTCACGCCACCTTAGTGAAAAAAGTTTTCTAATATCTAACCTAAACTTCCCCCACTGACTATAGAGGCCATTATCCTTGCTTCTGTATCTTAGGTACCACTGAGGACAGTCATAGATCCATCTCTTTGGAACATCCCCTTTCAGGTAGTTGAAAGCAGTATCAAACTACCTCCTCATTCTTCTCTTCTCTGCAGACTAATATCCCAGTTCCTCAGCCTCTGCTCATAAGTTCATGTGCTCCAGATCCAAATCATTTTTGTGCCCTCCTTTGGACTCTTTCCAATTTTTCCATATCCTTCTTTGTAGGGTGTGGGCCCAAAACTGGACACAGTACTCCAGATGAGGCCTCACCAATGCCAAATAGAGAGGAATTGATCAATCCCTTGATCTGTTGGCATGCCCCCACTTATCAGCCAAATGCCATTAGCCTTCTTGGCAACAAGGGTAAACTTGTTGACTCATATCCAGCTTCTGATCCACTGTAACCCCTAGGTCCTTTCTGAAGAATGCTGCCTAACACTTCAGTCCCTAGCTGTAAGAATGCATGGGATTCTTCCATCCTAAGTGCAGGACTCTGCACTTGTCCTTGTTGAACCTCATCAGATTTCTTTTGGCCCAATCCTCTAATTTGTCTAGGTCCCTCTGTGTCCTATCCCTACCCTCTAGCATATCTACCACAAACTTACTGAGGGTGCAATCTACACCATCCTCCAGCTCATTAATGAATATATTGAACAGAACTGTCCCCAGGACCTACTCTTGGGGCACTCCGCTTGAAACCGTCTGCCGACTAGACATGGAGCCATTGATCACTACCCATTGAGACCGATGATCTAGCCATCTTTCTACCGACCTTATAGTCCATTCATCCAGCCAATACTTCTCTAACTTGCTGGTAAAAATACTGTGGGAGACCATATCAAAAGCATTGCTAAAGTCAAGGAATAACATGTTCACTACTTTCCCCTCATCCACAGAGACAGTTATCTCATCATTGAAGGCAATTAGGTTAGTCAGGCATGACTTGCCCTTGGTGAATCCATGCTGACTGTTCCTAATCACTTTCCTCTCCTTTAAGTGCTTCAAAATTGATTCCTTGAGGACCTGCTCCATGATTTTTCCAGGGACTGAGGTGAGGCTGACTGGCCTGTAGTTCCCTGGCTCCTCCTTCTTCCCTTTTTTTTATTGCTGAAGCAACCATTCACTAGAAGGGGATACTGTAAATAAAAATGTTACACGTCATCTCCAAGGTGGCTTAAACTTCACATACACTTAAGGTGTAAGTAAGAAAATTGCAATTCACCTAAAAGACATTTTGAATCTCACATACACAGGGGACTGTTTTGTCTATACCCCAGCTCGGTGTAATCCTCAAAGAAGGGGAAAAGGTATAAGAATGGAGAACTCACACAAATTACACACACACAAATTACCTCTACTCACAGCATTAAGATGACTTGAAAGACAAAGGTGCATCATTGACCTGGGTGGGGGAGGGGTGAGTAGTCCTGGCCTGGATGTTTTTCCAGCCACTGAAATCTGATGAAAGCTGTTGGGTGAGAGATACCATGCTACTTTTAAACTTATTAGTCTTGGTAAAGCTTGCATCTTTTTATTTCTTTTGTACTGACACTGACTTTTATGCCTTATCACTTGTAAATGGCTTAACGTCTATCTTTTTCTGTTTTATCTAAACCAGTGAGTTTTATTGAAGTGTTCGGGAAATCTCTTTTCAGGTCAACAGGGCTGGTGCATATTTATCACCCATCGTTGGAATGATAGACTAAATATGAGCTGGCACCATCCAATGGGCTACTAAACTCCACAAGAGGCATGTTTCTGAGGTGCAAGGCTGGGGCCAAGGGATATGTGGATGTCATCCTGTAGAGAATTCATGGATGGCTGGGCATAGCATTCATGTATTCAGCTATGACTGAAAAGATCCTGGAGGGGTTTGCTGTTCCAGAGCAAAGCAGTGTAAAAAGTATCCCAGGCTAGAGAGCAAAAGGGAAACAGCAGATCAGCAATTCAGGTTGCACCCTGGGGAATGTCAAAGTCCTAGACTGCCCAGCCCTCTCCTACACAATCCATGTTTATATGAAGTCCATTATTTCTTTAATAGAAATAATATGCACGCAACTAGCCATGCCAAATTAAGTTTCCCAGATACTTCAATTTAAACACCCTGAATCAGATAATAAACAAGTTTATTAACTACAAATAGGGATTTTAAGTGAGTACAAGTAATAGGGCATAAAATGGTTACAAGAAAAATAAAGCTAGAATGCAACTTGTGCCCAAGTTAACAAATGATGTGAAATTCAAAGCAAAAGTTTCCTCACCACATGCTTTCAGCAGTAATACTGATCAAACTTCCCTTCTCCCAGAATCCAACAAATGCTTCCTTTGTTGCTTCAGATGCTGTGAATACGATGGGCAGGGAGAGAGGTCCCTTTTGGTGTTTGTCTCTCCTTTTTATAGTTTCTGTCCTCATCTTGAAAAATATTTCCTGATGAAATTCAGAAGACAGAGTCTATCTGGAAGGATATTCCCTGCTGGTTTTTCCCCACCTGTTTGAACACCCTTTGTTTCTCCTTCCTACTTGATGACTCTGTTTGCTGCCTACCTGCAAATGAAGCAGAGCACACATTCACTTGTTTGAGACAGAAGTGTTTGCCAATTGCAGTTTGGTACACATGTTAACATACAGTGGAATCTTATAACATCACATACAGTGTTGCCGCACATATTTTACCAAGATGACCTGCAAATTATGAGTTTTCAAATGATACTTCACAAAGCATATTTTGTCTGCAGAAGAGAAGAATGAGGGGGTATTTGATAGCTGCTTTCAAATACCTGAAAGGGGGTTCCAAAGTATCATGTAAGGTGTGGACACATGCTCCCTTTTGTAGCTGACCATGCCTTTCCACTACAATTTTATAATTGTTCCCAACTATGCTTACAGCCCATTTCAATTTCTTTTTTTTCCTGCAAATTAGGCATATAAATAGGACATAAATGGACCAAAATACATTTTTGAGAATGCTATTTACTACAGAAAGTTACTATGTTATAATTTATAGTGATTTGTACTCAATGCAATTTTAACAGTTATAGTGAAAGAGGAATAAAACTTCAATATCTATCTCAATAGTTACAATATTAATGTGCTCATTTCTGACAATATTTTTTATATTTTGGATGATACAATTTTATTTTAGTGTGAATCGTGAAGAGATTTCAAAAACATGTACTTTTTTTCAGTCTGCCATCACTTTTTACCTTTCCGATAGCTTTCCTTTTCTCTGTGTCTCTTCTTGCATTTTCTTTGGGTATTTAATACTTCCTTCAGGGCAAGACTAATTATTTATGACATACTTCTCCATGTAAGAGTTAGTTGGGAAAACTGTTCCTATGGAAACTGCTGTTTTCAAACAGGCTTGTACCAACTGTAAAACAATAGGATTGAATATACTGTAGAGGATACATCTCTTATTAGCAGGTATATTCTAATGACTTTGACAAGCAAACTAAGCTTCCTGGAATGAGGTGTGTTGTGATGATATGATCCAGTGGATGTTCACCAGCCATCTGATAACTAACGGGAATCATACTAGCTCTGTTCCTTTAGGAAAATCCAATTTACCGTTCTCTTAAAACTGCACTGGTAAGTTTGGTGATGGAATATTCTGAAAGACAGCAAGTACATTAAGCACAAATAGAATGCCAGTGGTTTCTGTTTCAGACATGTCAAATGTGTACGAAATCCATGCTCTGTGAGGCCTTTGCACTAAAAAAATAAATACATGCAGCTGGATCTTCATCTCATTTTAATTCTATGGCGGTAGGATTGAGCCTGTATTAATTAAATTTTCTATCCTCAGCACTTTGTAATTTGTTCTCTGTTCAGATTTTATCTCCTTTGTCTTCTCTCCATTGTGTAGCACTCTAAGCAAAATGAAGAACAAAGTAGTTGCTAGCTACGATTATCTTTTAATCGGGTTACTAAGGCAAAACCGCCCACCCCCGTTTTTGTTTTAAGGGCAGAGAAAATATTTTCCTTCTGAAAAAGTCCATTGCTTTCAGTACCAAATTTCATTAATTAAAATGGTGATATTTTTAGAGTTTGGAGAGATTGTAAAATCTTGACTTTACAGAGGAGCAGATATGGATATGTTTTAATATAGAGAAAATGTATGCCTGAGTTTGCTCTGTAATAGCTGGTAGCCTGGGAAAGGATGCCCCTGCTACAGTCCTACTGCTCCAATCTGAAATTCTCTTTTGGTAGGTGGGGAAGCTATTGTTTTGAGTCCAAGGATGTCCAGTACCAGCCTTTGCACAGACAGAATCTGAGTATCTGTTTATCCAATTGAGTCATCATGAAACAGAGGAGCAGAAGAAATACATTCTATAAACTTTCTTGTGGAAATGCATTATGTGCACCCATGGGACCTTTTTATTATTGATATAACTTCAAGGTGCTTCATGTTTACGAGTAACTAATTCTACTAGAGGCTGAATAAGCTCCAAGGCTAAAGTGTTTATAACAAATAAATTATGAAGCTAAATGGAGAGTTTTAAAAGCTCAGGACATAGTCATCATAGAGTTGAACAGAAACACCCTCAGGTTGTTATACTGCTATTTCTATGATCACATATTAAATGAAAGAAGAAAAAAGTGCAGATCTCTTATTTGGCTGTTAAACTGATGAAGTGAAGCCAACTCCAGCCAACAATTGCACTCAAGCACATCCAGCTTTCTTTTAAAACTAATTAAGTTGTTTACCCTGCACAACTCTGTCTAGGACCCCATTCCATTGCTTCACTCCTCTTATGATTAGAAACCTTCTTCTAATTTCCAGCCTGAGTTTATTCATGTCCAGTTTAGATCCATGTATTCTTGTATCAACATTGTCCTTTAAGTTAAATAGCTCGTCCATCTCCCTATTTACTGCCCAATGTTTTTATAGAGACCAATCGTATCCTTTCTCGGCCTTCCGTTTGCTAGGCTAAATAAGTCAAGGCCTTCCAGTCTCCTCTCATAAGATAGATCTTCCATTGCCTTGATTATCCTAGTAGTTCTTCTCTGCACCTGTTTCAGTTTAAATTCATCTTTCTTGACCATGGGTAACAATTGTACACAATATTCCAAATGGGTTCTTACTAGTGCCTTTTGCAATGGCATTGATATCTCTCTATCTCTACTGGAAATACCTTGCCTGATACAAACTAAGGTCACATTTGCCTTTTTCACAGCCTCATCATATTGATGGTTCATAGTCATCCTGTGACTGACCCACAGACCTTGGTCTCTCTCTTCCTCTTTTGCTTCCAACTGATGTGTCTCAGCTTGTAGCTGAAATTCTTATTAGATCCTAAGTGCATGATCTTGCACTTTGTACTATTGAATTTCATCTCATTTGTATCATTCCAGTCTTTAAAGTCATCCAGATCGTCCTATGTAATATTCCATTCCTCCTGTGCATTGACAAGGCTTCCTAACTTTGTATCATCAGCAAATTTACTTAGCACACTCCTACTTCTTGTGCCACAGTCATTAATAAAAATATTGAAGAAGACTGGTCCCAATACTGACCCTAGAAGAACTCAACAAGTAACCTCTCTCCAGTCTAATAATTAATCTTTTAGCACAATCTGTTGCCTTCTCTCCTTTAGCCGATTCCTTATCCTCCATACAATGCTTGCCCTGATTTCCATATTCCCTGATTTAACTAATAATTTCCCGTGTGGTACCACATCAAATGTTTTACTGAAGTCCAAGTATATTTGATCTACTATGTAATATGATTATGTGGGAAAAGGAGCCACACAATCAGGACACAATTATCCATGATGTTACAATTAGGTGTTTCATGATCTTGGACAATACCTTGTGGTTTATTGCAATCTAGTTTTTTGTGACCTTACCTATTCGCACATATCTTGCAATAATCTTGTGACCTTGCTGGCATAGCGTTATTCTTAGGGTTGTTCCTAGGTTCATTCGTAAGCCTATGGGCTAGTAATGTAAATCTATTTACCATACATTGATTATATATTAAATAATATGTGAATTGACCATAACAGCATATAAAATATAAATGGATGATAAAATGAACTAATTGGCTTCATGGTGATGCACCATTTTCCTCCAGTTGCAGATTCTTCCTTGTAGTGTTTTTGCAAGTTAAGGCAAAAAAAAATCCCTATCTCCCTGCCTTCCTCTGCTGGCCAACTCAGCCTGATTTATAATTTTTGCTGATACTGACTTCCTGAGTCATAACAGTACAAGCCTTCAGGTAAGCCTTCAATATGTTCCTATATGCCATGAAAACTGAAAGAAAAAACCTTCTGGAGTATGTATTGCTCATTTTAAAAAATCCAGATACTTTAGTCTGATTTTTCACAAATGACTGCTTCATGCGGAAATGCGCAGCTGGTGGCAAATATAGCGCTCTACAGCATTTTTAGAATTGGAGCTTTCAAAAGCAGTCATCAATGAATTGGCTGAACTCTTCTTGAAGTCAACAGGACTTTTCCCATTTTTTTCAAAGCTTCATTTAGGTCAACAGTGAGCACTTCTGAAAACACACCACTGACCTACCGAGAATCTAGCTTGACCTCCTAAAATAAAAGTACCTATAATAAATCTTACTGCAATTGCAGCAATTGACAAAAGAGAGATGCAAAAGCTATCTTAATGATAAAAAAAAGAAAAGAAAGAAGCACAATTTAACAGAATGCAAGTATAAAGGTATGTATCAATATATGGATGGTTGAAAGCAGCTTTATCCATGCCAGTACACTGGAACCCATTGTTAAATTGGTTTTTGACACTTTACATATTATAAGCTATATCCTCCTCCCCTTTCTTAGATGAGTAGTCCTGCTGAAACACAAATTAGCCCTACATGTGGTGGGAAACTACGGAAAATTGTATTTAGGCTGTGAGAAAATTCATGGTAGACGTTAATTAATCTATCATATAATTTCCAAAGTTAATGTCAAATCCCCTTGTGTATTTGAAGAAGGAAATTAAGTATTACTGGAAAGAACTTTTCCTTTTAAAGGAGACAATTGAGAAGAAACGAACAATTTTCTTTAATTTCCTTTTAAAAAGGAGTGTGCCTTGGGCTGTCAAAGCAGGTAGCTGAAAAGAATATGATGGTGCAATAAACACAGTTTTTTAACTTGAGCCTTGTATTACTTTAATCTTCAGAATTGTAGGATGATGAATTTCAAGTTAGTCTAATGCAGGGGTGTCATAAACAGATAGTAGGAGTTAATAGAACAAAAGTACTTTATATCTCTTTTGACTGTAAAGGGTTTACAAGTTCAGTAAGCCTGGCTGTCACCTGACCAGAGGACCAATTAGGGGACAGGATACTTTCAAATCTTGAGGGAGAGAAGTTTTTGTGTGTGCTGTTTAGTTTTTGGTTCGTTTCTCTCTGCTTCTGAGAGTGACCAGATGTGCTGCAACCAGGTTTTCTCTCCAAATCTCTCCGGATTACAGGCTCTTAGTAAGTTCAGAATAGTGAAGTACTAGGTAGATAAGGCTAATATAACTCTTAAATGTTGGTTTTCTTTATTGCCAAGTGCATGGCTGGAAGGAGTTAGTTGTGTATTTGGCTGGAAGGAGTTTCAAATTTGTTATTTTGCTGAAGGATTTAATTTGTACTTGTATACTTAGCTGGTGAGGTATTCCCAGTGTCATAGCTGAAACCCTGCTACCTAATCAATCTTAAATTTACCAAAGATAATTTTACTGTTTTCTCTGTAATAAAGGCCTTTCTTGTTTAAGAACCTGATTGTTTTTTTATTCTGGGAGACCCCAGGGGACTGGGTCTGGATTCGACCAGGACTTGATTGGCGGAGGAAAGGAGGGAGGGGAGCAGAAAGAATTAATTTCTCTCTAGTGTTAGGATTTACTTTCTTCTTAGGAGAGTCTGGAGGGAGAGAGAGGAAGGAGAGGAGAATTTTCTTCTCTGTTTGTGATTAAGGAGTTTGAATCACAGTATCTTCCAGGGTAACCCAAGAGCGGAAGTCTGGCGAGAGCAACGGTGGGGGAAAGGGTTACTTTCCTTGTGTTAAGATCCAGGAGGATCTGGTCTTAGGGTTTCCCGGGCAAGGTTGTTGGGGGATACAGTGACCAGCAACTGGAATTCCTGGTCGGGTTCGCAACCTTACAAGCTATAAGCTGTAATTGGCTTAGAGGAATTCTGCTGGTCCCCCATTTTTGGGACGCTATGGTTCAGAGTGGGAATCTATTACCATGACAGGCGTCAGCAACCTTTAGTTAATGGTGTGCCGCAGATTTCATTATCACTTTGATTTAAGGTTGTTCGTGTGCCATAAATATTTTAATGTTTTTAGAAGGTCTCTTTCTCTAAGTCTATAATATATAACTAAACTATTGTTGTATGTAAAGTAAATAAGGTTTTAAAAATGTTTAGGAAGCTTCATTTAAAATTAAATTAAAATGCAGATCCCCCCGGACCGCTGGCCAGGACCCAGGCAGTGAGAGGGCCACTGAAAATCAGTTTGCTTGCTGCCTTTGGCACCCGTGCCATAGGTTGCCTACCCCTGGTCTAATGCATGCTGCTGAATTTTTCATTTATTCATTTTCTGCATACAGAATGAAATGATGCAGGATTTTATTTTATTGCAGAATTATAGTGTTTTGTTTTCCCTGTCTTCTATATTGAGTTCACATTAAAATGATTTATTTATATAATTCCCAATTAAAATATTTTATATACTTTATAGGCCATGTATGTGTTACATTCAGTCTGATCAGAAGCAAAGTAGCACTGTAGAGTCTGTTCTCATGAGATTTCTAGATCAACTTTGCAAATCAATTTTGGAAGCTTTACTGTTACCAAACAAAGATAAAACTTTTAGATGTTTGTGCACTACAGCAAAAGGTTATACCTCATAGTATCTTGGCAACTTGGTAAAAACCATCTTCTTTCTAATACTCCATAATGAATATAGCATGTCTCATTGTGGTTCAAAATATATGATGGTTTCTTGCGGAAGAATAGGAGTCTGCAGTTGTGTACAGCCATTCTTTTATATAGGTCTATATGGTTACACAGTATAAAATGCCTGCACTAGGAAGGTGTAAAGGGATCCACTCACTGCCAGTGCGCTGTCTTGTAGCCAGGCATGGTATAGTGGATGTTTTCCCCATATGGCATGCCCCGCCGGCAATTGTTCCATAGGTGAGGTGGTCTCTCTTCCCACCACTTGGCCTTCCAGCCCGAATATGCTTTAGTCCACCCCTTCAGGAGTAACAAAGAGTTCAGCCAAGATATAGTCCAATGACCTTACAGCAGATTTTCTGTTTGTCCCTTGGCTCTGTAGTCCTTATACACCATACCTCAGGGGTTTTCACCTAAGTAGCTGGTGGGGATACTCAGACCCACCGTTTGCTCTGGATTCCAGCCCAGGGACCCCATAGCTGGCAGCCAATCTCTACTCCTTCAGACTCCTTGCTGCCCCCCGAATCACTTCCTACCTCTTCTCTCACCCAGAGAGTGATTACAGCTCTCCCCTTGTATCCCCTTTCTGCTGCAAATTTTCTGGCTTTATAATCAACACCCAGCCCCTATCCAGCTGAGATTCTTTATCAATTACTCCTGGCTTTTTCACTCTCTCAGGTGCTGTCAGGTAATTGGTCTCTTAAGACCACATTAAGCCCTTGAGGGCCCATCACAGAAGATATAAAGCATTCACTTTCTCCATACTTTGATGTTTTTGAGTCTTTGTCCACAGAACAGTGCTCATGTATTTGGTTTGAAGCAATTATTTGCATTCAACTCTGATTGTGTGCAAATGCTGGAGGAAAATTAGAGATATTCAATTAGACAATTGTAGAATTTACAGTCAAGATAGCCAGTGCATTCATAAAATATAAACAAGCCTAGGAATGTGTTTAAACCTTTAATGGAAAATCTAGGACCAACAGAGGTACTTCCATGATATTTTTAAAATTCTAATGGAAATAAATTTGTTTTAAAAAGATAAATTTTCTTCCAGTGTTTGCAAAGAATTATAACTTTATGTTAATGAAAGAGAATTTGAAGCAGAAAGTCACTAGAAACTAACTAGTTTATTCTTATTGTCCAAGCTCAGAGAAAAGCAAAATATATACATTTCAGAAAAGCAAATTAGGGAACAATTTCTGCCTCAAGTTACACCTATAAAATCCCATTGACTGAAAAGAGGCTGCATGGCACTAGATTTTTCAAATGTTGTCATTTGAATACTTTAAGTATTATTTTTATAATAAGTGAGAACGAGCTTTAAAATATAATTTTTACACTGAAAGCATCTCTTTAAAAGTGTAATTAAATGTTTTAGAAAATGAGTCTGCAGCAGGAAGTTTGTGGAGTATTTTAATGACATAATAGCTTGATTTCTTTTTATACAGATTTTATGGCCATGGTCTAAAGAAATGTTACAGAGATTTCTGAATATAAAACATTCTCAAAGGTCCATTGTACATTCAGTTGACAGACTGTGGAAACCTCTTATAAATGAGGCAGAAGAATGAGGCATTTATAAAGAAAACAGTCTTCTTTACGGAAAATCTCCATTCAAGGACACTTGTTATTGGCTTCAATTCAGCAACATAAGACAGAGACAAGAAAATAACATTACCAGATATATAGAGCACCCCTATTAGTGTTCCTCTTTGTTATCATTAACTAGGGTGGGTTCCAGACATCTTGTAACTTAGGCAAATAAGAGTGTTATTCACAGTGCTGAGCTGTGACCAGAACACTGGAAGAGTAACCAGACAAGTAGGGTATTCCACAGTGTGCTGCAGTTGTTGAGAGTAGCCATGGAGAAATGGCTGCAAAAGTGACCATTCAAGGGGAGTAGGAGGTGAAAAGAGGCTGGTGTGGAATTTCCAGCAAGTGCATTGTAACTGTACTCTGATTTGTATTGTGTGTCAACGTACTGGACTGTTTACAAGGAACAGTGGAGTGGCCTGGTCCAGATTAGGCATAGGCAGTTAAAAGGTATACTACAGATGTCCTGATGCTGCTACTAAATGTAACCTTATCCAATGTAGCCTGTAAAAACTTAAGCCATTCTATTCGGTTCTAAATGCTGGTGCATACAGGACAAAACCCAAGAACCTCCTGAGCAATGAGTGGGCCTGGGAAACAAATCGCAAAAAAAATTCTCTGTTCTGGAGAAAACTTCGTTGCACATTCATACACTGTGGCATAAATCAATCATTATATCATCAGCGGTTTCTATTTTTTTTTTGACAGATTACCATCGCCAGTCTCCATGCATGGTTTGCAGTAGTACATTTGTCACCATCTATTTTCTCTTTGCCACTCTATTGTTTTCTATCCCAGTTCTTGTGTCAGGCAGTAGATATATTGTAATATACGCCATCATATGCCAGCAATGCCCCTCTGCTATGTACATCGGCCAAACTGGACAGTCTCTACGGAAAAGGATAAATGGACACAAATCAGATATTAGGAATGGCAATATATAAAAACCTGTAGGAGAGCACTTCAACCGAATGAAGCTCAGCAGTTTCCTCTTTATTAGTCTGGTCTGACAGTTTTTTGCTGGCAGGATGGCCACCTAAAGGTCTGGTATAGTGTGGCCAGGGAGGTTTGACAGTCTTCCTAAGGTTTATATATTGCATTCCTAATATCTGATGTTGTGTCCATTTATCCTTTTCCGTAGAGGTGTTCCAGTTTGGCCGATGTACATAGCAGAGGGGATTGCTGCATATAATGGCGTATATTACAACATTGGTGGACGTGCCAGGTGAATGAACCGGTGATGGTGTGGCTGATCTGGTTAGGTTCTGTGATGTGTCGCCGGTGTAGAATGTGGACAGAGTTGGCATCGGGTTTGTTGCATGGATTGGTTCTCTGAGCTAGAGCTTACTATGGTGCGGTGTGAGTTCTGGTGAGAATACGTTTCAGTTGGCAGGTTGTCTGTGGCAAGGATTGGCCTGCCACACAAGGCCTGTGAAAGTGTGGGATCATTGTCTCATGGTTAGGGTTGTATGATCCTGATGATGCGTTGGAGGGGTTTTAGCTGAGGGCTGTATGTGATGGCCAGTGGAGTCCTGTTGGTTTCTTTCTTGGGTTTGTCTTGCAGTAGGAGGCTTCTGGGTACACGTCTGGCTCTGTTGATCTGTTTCTTTATTTTCTTGTGCGGGTATGTAGTTTTGAGAATGCTTGGTGGAGATTTTGTAGGTGTTGGTCTCTGTCTGAGGGGTTAGAGCAGAGCGGTTGTACCCAGTGCTTGCTGTAGACAATGGATCGTGTGATGTGTCCAGGATGGAAGCTGGAGGCATGAAGGTAGGCATAGCGGTCGGTAGGTTTTCGTATAGGGTGGTGTTAATGTGACCATCACTTATTTGTACTGTGGTGTCGAGGAAGTGGACCTCTCGTGTAGATTGGTCAGGCTGAAGGTTGATGGTGGGGTGGAAGCTGTTGAATTGTTGGTGGAATTTTTCCAGAGTTTCCTTCCCATGGGTCCAGATGATGAAGATGTCATCATGTAGCATAGGTAAAGGGGCATGAGTGGACAAGAGCTGAGGAAGCGTTGTTCCAGGTCAGCCATAAAAATATTGGCATATGTGGGGATGCAGGTCTGCATAGCAGTGCCACTGATCTGGAGATATATATTGTCATCACAAATTTGAAATAGTTGTGTGTGAGTATAAAGGACAGAGCTCAGCAGCCAGTTGTTGGCTGTGGCATCATCAGGGATACTGTCCTGACAGCTTGTATTCCATCCATGTGTGGGATGTTTGTGTACAGAGCCTCTACATCCATGGTGGCTAGGATGGTGTTTCTGGAGGTGACCAATGCATTGTAGTTTCCTCAGGAAATCAGTGGTGTCACGGAGATAGCTGGGATGCTGGTGGCATAGGGTCTGAGTAAAGAGGTCACATTATCCAGACAGTCCTTCAGTGAGAGTGCCAATGCCCGAGAGATGGGGTGTCCAGGATTTCCGGCTTTTGGATCTTGGATAGTAGATAGAAATAAGCCTGGTCGGACTCTGAGGTATGTTGATTTGTTCCGGTGTTAGTGTAGGGAGTACCCTGAGTAGATGGTGCAGTTTCTTAGTGTATTCCTCAGTGGGATCTGAGGGAAGTGGCCTGTAGAATTTGAGTATTGGAGAGCTGTCTGGCAGCCTCCTTTTGGTAGTCAGACCTGTTCATGATGACAACAGCACCTCCTTTATCAGCCTCTTTGATGATAATGTCAGGGTGGTTTCTGAGGCTGTGGATGGCATTGCGTTCTGCACGACTTAGGTTATGAGGCAAGCGATGTTGTTTTTCCACGATCTCTGCCTGTGCACGTCAGCGGAAGCATTCAATGTATAGGTCCAGACTGTCATTTCGACCCTCAGGGGGAGTCCATGTGGAGTTCTTCTTCTTGTGCTGTTGGTGGGAAGGTACCTGTGTATCAGTGCACTGTTCAGTGTTGTCCTGGAAGTATTCTTTGAGTCGGAGACAGCAAAAAGTAGGCTTCAGATTGCCACAGAACTGTATCATGTGGTGGGGATGGCAGGGCAGAGAGTCCCCGAGCTAGGACAGACTTTTCTTGGTCTGAGTGTGTAGTTAGATAGATTGATGATATTGCTGGATGGGTAGGGGTACCACGGTTGTGGCCCCTGTGTCAGGTAGGAGTTTAGACAGCTTACACCGTCCTTTTCCTTTGTAGAGAGGTGAAGTGAGTAATGTAGATCTCCTGTCTTATTTTAGTGAAGTCCGTTTTTGGAGTTTGGTTATTAATGAAGTCTCCAGGTTGGAAAGCTCTTTTTTGATGTTTCTGTTGTCTGTTAGGATGCTGATCAGGTGTTCTCAGTTTCTTTGATAGAGTATGCATAATCTCTCACTGTGGACTGTGTACTATGTAGATGGCAGTGGATTTTTTACTTTTAGTCCATTAGTATGATGTCATCCATTTGCATTTGGAAAAGAAGAAGATATCTGTTGTATTTGTGCAGTTTCTTCATGAGGTTGATGGATTTCCAATCCACATGGCTAAATGCAGTGCCTTGCATGGGTCAAGTATCAGAGGGGTAGCTGTGTTAGTCTGAATCTGTAAAAGCCAGCTGAGATCCTGTGCACCTTATAGACAACAGATGTTTTGGAGCATGAGCTTTGGCTGGTGTGAATACCCGCTTCGTCAGATGATGTAGTGGAAATTTCCAGGGGCAGGTATATATATGCTAGCAAGCAAGCTAGAGATAACGAGGTTAGTTCAATCAGGGAGATGAGGCCCTGTTCTAGCAGTTGAGGTGTGAAAACCAAGGGAAGAGAAATGGTTCTGTATTGGCAAGCCATTCACAGTCTTTGTTCAAACCTGAGCTGATGTGTCAAATTTGCAGATGAATTGAAGCTCAGCAGTTTCTCTTTGACAGTCTGTCCTGAAGTTTTTTGCTGCAGGATGGCCACCTTAAGGTTTGGTATAGTGTGGCCAGGGAGGTTGAAGTGCTCTCCTACAGGTTTTTATATATTGGCCATTCCTAATATCTGGTTTGTGTCCATTTATCCTTTTCCGTAGAGACTGTCCAGTTTGGCCGATGTACATAGCAGAGGGAATGCTGGCATATGATGGCGTATATACAATATATCTACTGCCTGACACAAGAACTGGGATAGAAAAACATAGAGTGGCAAAGAAAATAGATGGTGACAAATGTACTACTGCAAACCATGCATGGAGACTGGCGATGGTAATCTGTCAAAAAAAAAATAGAAACCGGCTGATGATATAATACTTGATTTATGCACAGTGTATGAATGTGCAACGAAGTTTTCTCCAGAACAGAGAATTTTTTTTTTGGATTTGTTTCCCAGGCCCACTCATTGACTCAGGAGGTCTTGGGTTTTGTTCCTGTATGCACCAGCATTTAGAACCGAATAGAATGGCTTAAGTTTTTACAGGCTACATTGGATAGGTTAGCATTTAGTAGCAGATCAGGACCATCTTGTAGTAACCTTTTAACTGCCTATGCTAATACTGGACCAGGCCACTCCATTTCCTTGTAAAACAGTCCAGTACGTTGACCACAATACAAATAAGAGTACAGTTACAATGCCCTTGCTGGAAATCCAACACAGCCTCTTTCACCTCCTACTCCTTGAATGGTCACTTTTGCCAGCCATTTCTCCATGGCTACTCTCATACACTGGCAGCACACTGTGGATATACCTCACTTGTCTGGTGACTCTTCCAGTGTTGCTGGTCACAGGCTCAGCATGTGATAACCACTCTTTTTTCCTAATTACAGATGTCTGGAACCGCACCCTAGTTAATGATAACAAAGAGGAACAGTTCTAAATAGGGGTGTCTAATATCTCTTGGTAATCGTTTATTTCTTGTCTCTGTCTTAATGTTGCTGAATTGAGCCAATAACAGTGTCCTTGAAATGGAGATTTTCCGTAAAGAAAGACTGTTTCTTATAAATGCCTCATTCTTCTGCTTCATTTATAAGAGGTTTCCACAAGTCTGTCAATGAATGTACAATGGAACCTTTGAGAATGTTTTATATTCAGAATTCTTGTACATTTCTTTAGACGCATGGCCATAAAAATCTGATAAAAGAATCAAGCTATTATGTCATTAAATACTCCACAACACTTCCTGCTGCAGACTCATTTTCTAAAACATTTAATTACACTTTTTAAGAGATGCCTTTCAGTGTAAATATATTTTAAAGCTCGTTCTACTTATTATAAAATAATACTTAAAGTATTTCAAATGACAAACATTTGAAAAATCTAGTCCATGCAGCCTCTTTTCAGTCAATGGGATTTTTATAGGTGTAACTTGAGGCAGCAATTGTTTCCCTAATTTGCTTTTCTGAAATGTAATATATTTTTTGCTTTTTCTCTGAGCTTGGACAATAAAGATAAACTAGTTAGTTTCAGTGACTTTCTGCTTCAAATTCCTTTCATTAACATAAAGTTATAATTCTTTTGCAAACACTGGAAGAAATTATCTTTTTAAAACAACAATTTATTTCATTAGAATTTTAAAAAATATATGGAATCCTCTGTTGGTCCTAGATTTTCCAATTAAAGGTTTAAACACATTCCTAGGCTTGTTTATATTTTATGAATGCACTGGCTATCTTGACTGTAATTCACAATTGTCTAATTGAATAATCTCTAATTTCCTCCAGCATTTGCACACAATCAGAGTTGAATGCAAACTAATTGGCTTCAAAACCAAATACTGAAGCACTGTTCTGTGGACAAAGACTCAAGGAAACATCAAAGTATGGAGAAAGTGAATGGCTTTATAATCTTCTGTGATGGGACCCTCGAAGGGCTCTAATGTGGTCTTAAGAGACCAATTACCTGACAGCACTGAGAAGAGTTGAAAAAGCCACGGAGTTAATTGATAAGAATCTCGTAGCTGGATAGGTGGCTGGGTGTTGATTATAAAGCCAGAAATTTGCTAGCGAAAGGGGATACAAGGGGAGAAGCTGTAAACTCTCTGGGGTGAAGAGAAGAGGTAGGAAGTGATTCGGGGGGCAGCCAAGGAGTCTGAAGGACGTAGAGATTGGCTGCCACTACTGGGGTCCCTGGGCTGAAATCCAGAGCAAACGGTGGGTCTGAGTTATCCCCATGCCCCGCTCCTTAGGTGAAAACCCTGCGGTATGGTTATAAGGACTACAGCCGCTAAGGGACAAACGAAATCTGCTGATAAGGTCATTGGATATATCTTTGGTGAACTCTTTGTTACTCCTGAAGGGGTGGACTAAAGATATTCGGGCTGGAAAGCCAAAGTGGTGGGAAGGAGAGACCACCTCCCTATGGAACAATTGCCCGGCGGGGATGCCATATTGGGAAAACATCCACTATACCATGCCTGGCTACAAGACAGCGGCACTGGCATGTGAGTGATTCCCTTTCACGTTCCTAGTGCAGGCATTTTAATACTGTGTAACCATATACGACTAATATAAACGAATGGCTGTACACACTGCAGACTCTACTTTCCCGCAAGAAACCATCATATATTTTGAAACCACAATGAGAATAGCTATATTTATTATGGAGTATTAGAAAGAGATGGTTTTTCACCAGTGGCCAAGATTAAACCCTTTAAATGAAAAAGGGGGGGTATAACTTTTGCTGTAGTGCACAAACATCTAAAAGTTTTATCTTGTTTGGTAACAGTAAAAGGCTTCCAAATTGATTTGCAAAGTTGATCTAGAAACTCATGCAGACAGACTCTACAGTGCTACTTTGCTTCTGATCCAGACTGAATGTAAACATACATGGCTATAAAGTATATAAAATATTTTATTGGGATTATATAATAGAAGTCATTTTAATGTGAACTCAATATGAAGACAGGGAAACAAAACAACTATAATTTCTGCAATAAAATAAAATCCTGCATCATTTCATTCTGTATGCAGAAATGAATAAATGAAACATTCAGCAGCATGCCATTAAGACCAGGGTAGGCAACCTATGGCACGGGTGCCAAGGCAGCAAAGCAACCTGATTTTCAGTGGCCCTCTCACTGCCTGGGTCCTGGCCAGCGGTCCGGGGGGCATCTGATTTTAATTAATTTTAGAATGAAGGCTTCCTAAATCATTTTTAAAACCTTATTTACTTTACATACAACAATAGTTTAGTTATATATTATAGACTTAGAGAAAAGACCTTCTAAAAACATTAAAATATTTATGGCACACGAACAACCTTAAATCAAAGTGATAATGAAATCTGCGGCACACCATTAACTAAAGGTTGCTGACGCCTGTCATGGTAATAGATTCCCACTCTGAACCATAGCGTCCCAAAAATGGGGGACCAGCAGAATTCCTCTAAGCCAATTACAGCTTATAGCTTGTAAGGTTGCGAACCCGACCAGGAATTCCAGTTGCTGGTCACTGTATCCCCCAACAACCTTGCCCGGGAAACCCTAAGACCAGATCCTCCTGGATCTTAACACAAGGAAAGTAACCCTTTCCCCCACCGTTGCTCTCGCCAGACTTCCGCTCTTGGGTTACCCTGGAAGATACTGTGATTCAAACTCCTTAATCACAAACAGAGAAGAAAATTCTCCTCTCCTTCCTCTCTCTCCCTCCAGACTCTCCTAAGAAGAAAGTAAATCCTAACACTAGAGAGAAATTAATTCTTTCTGCTCCCCTCCCTCCTTTCCTCCGCCAATCAAGTCCTGGTCGAATCCAGACCCAGTCCCCTGGGGTCTCCCAGAATAAAAAAACAATCAGGTTCTTAAACAAGAAAGGCCTTTATTACAGAGAAAACAGTAAAATTATCTTTGGTAAATTTAAGATTGATTAGGTAGCAGGGTTTCAGCTATGACACTGGGAATACCTCACCAGCTAAGTATACAAGTACAAATTAAATCCTTCAGCAAAATAACAAATTTGAAACTCCTTCCAGCCAAATACACAACTAACTCCTTCCAGCCATGCACTTGGCAATAAAGAAAACCAACATTTAAGAGTTATATTAGCCTTATCTACCTAGTACTTCACTATTCTGAACTTACTAAGAGCCTGTAATCCGGAGAGATTTGGAGAGAAAACCTGGTTGCAGCACATCTGGTCACTCTCAGAAGCAGAGAGAAACGAACCAAAAACTAAACAGCACACACAAAAACTTCTCTCCCTCAGATTTGAAAAGTATCCTGTCCCTAATTGGTCCTCTGGTCCAGGTGAACCAGGCTTCTGAACTTGTAAACCTTACAAGTCCAAAAGAGATATAAATATAACTTCTGTTCTATTAACTCCTACTATCTGTTTATTATTGACATTATTTCAAGGCTTTGAAATTATTCTAACTGCATTTACAACTTCCACCATCTTACCCCCCACTTCTGGAGTATTGTAACTTCTTGGATTTTTCAGAGTCCTAGACACTGCTTGCGTGGGTGCCGCTTGAAGATCTCCGAATGCCTGAAGACAGCACCTTGGTCCAGTGAATCAGTCCAGCCAAGGCAACAGCTGCTGATCCCTCTAAGGCTGGTAATTGTGTTAACCCAAACGTTTTAGCAACCCTGGGTCCTGGTTCCAATGAGAAGACGACTCTGCCTTTCTCAAAACTTACATCCCTTAGAGTCTCTTTTTGGCCGTGACCCTCCTGGCAAGTACTCTTCCAAAGAAAGGTGGTGGTTACTACCCACTTGCCTTCTACTAGCAGGACTCAGCTCAGTCAGTTCTGGGAACAACACACAATCTCTGCCTTGACTCCATGGAAGCCACCAACCAACTTCTGAGACTCTCTCATGCTCATCAAGGCCCCAGCAGGTCTTCGAAACCATCTTTGGCTTCCTAAAGCAGTAAGGCAGCAGCTCCATGGTCTGGATAGAAAAAGCTCTACAACACAATAGTTCAGCTCTTCTCTCACTGAAACGGAGCGCTCAGCACCTCCATCCTGTCTCTGCATTTCTGGAAGAGGAAGTCCTCTCTTTCTTTCCTCCAGACTTGCCATGGGATTTGTTGGTTCACATCAATGGATTGAGCTCACAGGATCTTCCCAACTGAAACTCCAATTAAGATTGCAGAGGCCTCTCTAGTAAAGGGTGCCTTCATATAAATTAAAAAGAAACTATCCAGAGGTGAAAGGTGTCAGATTTCAGGTGAGTCTAATTTTCCTCTTGGTGTTCCATAGCCAAGCACGCTTCAATGTCTCTGGTTCTCATGGACTTCATCTGGGTTCCTTCAGCTGCATTATCTCAGGAAAGAACAGCTGTCTAAGGCTGGTCATGATTTGAAATGCAGGTGCTGATGTAACTGGGTTAAGACCTTTGAGAGCCTTAATATCAGTACTAAGGTTGGAATTGCAATGGAAATCATGGGATGGGGATGCTTGAAGCATAGGCATTGGTGCTTGCAGCAGCCCACTAGACAGCAGACTGCTGGGATTTTGCACAAGCTTGTTGTCTCCACATTGCTGCCCCCTGTCACCCAGATACAATGACCTGCAGTAACTGGGTATGGAGACATATACATGGGTCACTGTGTCCAGATCCACATTCCTTTAGCCAATGGTGGAGATGTAAGAAGCATTTTCTTTATGCAGACTGTGCCTGGTTTCCTAGGTAACTGGTAAGGCTTTGCAATCACTTTACAAATGGGCAGTAGATGTCTGAATGGAAAGTGAGAACGGTGTCTTGGCTGGTTCTTCAGAATGTTTCTCTCGTGAACCAATGTCATTTCAGTTTTGTCTGAGCTGACTCTGAATCAGCTCTCTGGCCCGGGAGCTCATTGGTAAGTGTTGTGATATCCATGCGAGGCCATTGGTGGGAAAGAAAATTACAAAAAGTATCATCAATATTGTCTGGCAGTGGAATCTGTGGCACCCTCCTATATCCACATGATTGTCATGTAGATATTGAAGAGAGACAGGATTTTGTGGGGACTCCATAGTGAGGATGTTGGGAAATGAGAGAATTTCTGCTCGTCTAGGTCCCTGTTGGGGGTGTAGCTCTCAGGGGGACATGGAATATCTAGTATCAGAGGGGTAGCCATGTTAGTCAGAATCTGTAAAAGCAGCAGAGAATCCTGTGGCACCTTATAGACTAAACAGACGTTTTTGGAGCATGAGCTTTCGTGGTGAATACCCGCTTCGTCAGATGAATGTAGTGGAAATTTTCCAGGGGCAGGTATATAATATGCTAGCAAGCAAGCTAGAGATAACAAGGTTTAGTTTCAATCAGGGAGGATGAGGCCCTGTTCTAGCAGTTAGGTTGTGAAAACCAAGGAGGAGAAACTGGTTCTGGCAGTTGTGGCAAGAGCATTCACATTCTTTGTTCAAACCTAGCTGATGGTGTCAAATTTGCAGATGAATTGAAGCTCAGCAGTTTCTCTTTTATCTGGTCCTGAAGTTTTTTTGTGCAGGATGGCCACCTTAAGGTCTGGTATAGTGTGTGGCCAGGGAGGTCAGTTTGATTTGAAGTGCCTCCTACAGTTTATATATTGCATTCCATTCAATATCTGATGTGGTCCATTTATCCTTTTCCGTAGAGGCTGTTCCAGTTTGGCCGATGTACATAGCAGAGGCATTGCTGGCATATGATGGCGTATATTACATTTGGTGGACGTCAGGTGAATGAACCGGTGATGGTGGGCTGATCTGGTAGGTTCTGGATGTGTCGCCGGTTGTAGTAATGTGGACAGATTGGCATCGGGTTTTTGCATGGTTGGTTCTGAGCTAGACTTAGATGGTGCGGTGCTGAGTTGCCTGGTGAGAATACGTTTCAGTTGTTGGCAGGTTGTCTGTGGGCAAGTGGCCTGCCACCACAAGGCCTGTGAAAGTGTGGATCATTGTCCAGATGGTTGGGTTGTATGATCCCTGATGATGCGTTGGAGGGGTTTTAGCTGAGGGCTGTATGTGATGGCCAGTGGAGTCCTGTTGGTTTCTTTCTTGGGTTTGTCTTGCAGTAGGAGGCTTCTGGGTACACGTCTGGCTCTGTTGATCTGTTTCTTTATTTTCTTGTGCGGGTATTGTAGTTTTGAGAATGCTTGGTGGAGATTTTGTAGGTGTTGTCTCTGTCTGAGGGGTTAGAGCAGACGGTTGTACCCAGTGCTTGCTGTAGACAATGGATCTGTGTATGTGTCCAGGATGGAA
The DNA here is from genome assembly GCF_003597395.2 of Chelonoidis abingdonii. Lineage (NCBI taxonomy): Eukaryota > Metazoa > Chordata > Testudines > Testudinidae > Chelonoidis > Chelonoidis abingdonii. The sequence continues at coordinate 150,293,922 of NC_133771.1, forward strand.
GCTGGAGGCATGAATAGGCATAGCGGTCGGTAGGTTTCTTTGTATAGGGGGGTGTTAATGTGACCATCACTTATTTGTACTGTGGTGTCGAGGAAGTTGACCTCTCTGTTAGATTGGTCCAGGCTGAGAGTTGATGGTGGGGTGGAAGCTGTTGAATTGGTTTGGAATTTTTCCAGAGTTTCCTTCCCATGGGTCCAGATGATGAAGATGTCATCATGTAGCATAGGTAAAGGCATGAGTGACAAGAGCTGAGGAAGCGTTGTTCCAGGTCAGCCATAAAAATATTGGCTATTGTGGGGCCATGCAGGTGTCCCATAGCAGTGCCACTGATCTGGAGATATATATTGTCATCACAATTTGAAATATGTTGTGTGTGAGTATAAAGGCACAGAGCTCAGCAGCCAGTTGTTGCTGTGGCATCATCAGGGATACTGTCCTGACAGCTTGTATTCCATCCATGTGTGGGATGTTTGTGTAGAGAGCCTCTACATCCATGGTGGCTAGGATGGTGTTTCTGGGAGGTGACCAATGCATTGTAGTTCCTCAGGAAATCAGTGGTGTCACGGAGATAGCTGGGAGTGCTGGTGGCATAGGGTCTGAGTAAAGAGTCCACATTATCCAGACAGTCCTTCAGTGAGAGTGCCAATGCCCGAGATGATGGGGTGTCCAGGATTTCCGGGTTTATGGATCTTGATAGTAGATAGAATAAGCCTGGTCGCGGACTCTGAGGTATGTTGATTTGTTCCGGTGTTAGTGTAGGGAGTACCCTGAGTAGATGGTGCAGTTCTTAGTGTATTCCTCAGTGGGATCTGAGGGAAGTGGCCTGTAGAATTTGAGTATTGGAGAGCTGTCTGGCAGCCTCCTTTTGGTAGTCAGACCTTGTCTCTGATGACGACAGCACCTCCTTTATCAGCCTCTTTGATGATAATGTCAGGGTGGTTTCTGAGGCTGTGTGATGGCATTGCGTTCTGCACGACTTAGGTTATGAGGCAAGCGATGTTGTTTTTCCACGATCTCTGCCTGTGCACGTCAGCGAAGCATTCAATGTATAGGTCCAGACTGTCATTTCGACCCTCAGGGGGAGTCCATGTGGAGTTCTTCTTCTTGTGCTTTGGTGGGAAGGTACCTGTGTATCAGTGCACTGTTCAGTGTTGTCCTGGAAGTATTCTTTGAGTCGGAGACAGCAAAAAGTAGGCTTCCAGATTGCCACAGAACTGTATCATGTGGTGGGGATGGCAGGGCAGAGAGTCCCCCGAGCTAGGACAGCTTTTCTTGTGTCTGAGTGTGTAGTTAGATAGATTGATGATATTGCTGGATGGGTAGGGGTACCACGGTTGTGGCCCCTGTGTCAGGTAGGAGTTTAGACAGCTTACAGTCCTTTTTCCTTTGTAGAGAGGTGAAGTGAGTAATGTAGATCTCCTGTCTTATTTTAGTGACAGTCCGTTTTATGAAGTTTGGTTATTAATGAAGTCTCCAGGTTGGAAAGCTCTTTTTTGATGTTTCTGTTGCTGTATAGGATGCTGATCAGGGGTTCCTCAGTTTCTTTGATAGAGTATGCATAATCTCTCACTGTGGACTGTGTACTATGTAGATGGCAGTGGATTTTTTACTTTTAGTCCATTAGTATGATGCCATCCATTTGCATTTGGAAAAGAAGAAGATATCTGTTGTATTTGTGCAGTTTCTTCATGAGGTTGATGGATTTCCACTCCATATGGCTAAATGCAGTGCCTTGCATGGGTCAAGTATCAGAGGGGTAGCTGTGTCTAGTCTGAATCTGTAAAAGCCAGCTGAGAATCCTGTGCACCTTATAGCGACTAAACAGATGTTTTGGAGCATTGAGCTTTGGCTGGGTGAATACCCGCTTCGTCAGATGATGTAGTGGAAATTTCCAGGGGCAGGTATATATATCTAGCAAGCAGCGAGAGTAACGAGGTTAGTTCAATCAGGGAGGATGAGGCCCTGTTCTAGCAGTTGAGGTGTGAAAACCAAGGGAGGAGAAAATGGTTCTGTATTTGGCAAGCCATTCACAGTCTTTGTTCAAACCTGAGCTGATGTGTCAAATTTGCAGATTGAATTGAAGCTCAGCAGTTTCTCTTTGACGTCTGGTCCTGAAGTTTTTTGCTGCAGGATGGCCACCTTAAGGTTTGGTATAGTGTGGCCAGGGAGTTCATCTGCAAATTTGACACCATCAGCTCAGGATTAAACAAAGACTGTGAATGGCTTGCCAACTACAAAACCAGTTTCTCCTCCCTTGGTTTTCACACCTCAACTGCTAGAACAGGGCCTCATCCTCCCTGATTGAACTAACCTCGTTATCTCTAGCTTGCTTGCTAGCATATATATATACCTGCCCCTGGAAATTTCCACTACATTCATCTGACGAAGCGGGTATTCACCCACGAAAGCTCATGCTCCAAAACGTCTGTTAGTCTATAAGGTGCCACAGGATTCTCTGCTGCTTTTACAGATTCTGACTAACATGGCTACCCCTCTGATACTAGATATTCCATGTCCCCCTGAGAGCTACACCACCCCAACAGGGACCTAGAGGAAGCAGAATTCCTCATTTCCCAACATCCTCACTTATGGAGTCCCCACAAAGATCCTGTCTCTCTTCAATATCTACATGACATCATGTGGATATATAGGAGGGTGCCACAGATTCCACTGCCAGAAATATGTTGATGATACTTTTTGTATTTTCTTTCCCACCAATGGCCTCGCATGGATATCACAACACTTACCAATGAGCTCCCGGGCACAGAGAGCTGATTCAGAGTCAGCTCAGACAAAACTGAAATGACATTGGTTGCACGAGAGAAACATTCTGAAGAACCAGCCAAGACACCGTTCTCACTTTCCATTCAGACATCTACTGCCCATTTGTTAAAGTGATGCAAAGCCTTACCAGTTAGCCTAGGAAACCAGGCACAGTCTGCATAAAGAAAATGCCTTCTTACATCTCCACCTTGCTAAAAGAATGTGGATCTGGACACAGTGACCCATGTATATGTCTCCATACCCAGTTACTGTAGGTCATTGTATCTGGGTGACAGGGGGCAGCAATGTGGAGACACCAAGCTTGTGCAAAATCCCAGCAGTCTGCTGTCTCAGTGGGCTGCTGCAAGCATACCATGCCTATGCTTCAAGCCATCCCCATCCCACTGATTTCCATTGCCAATTCAACACCTTAGTACTGATATTAAAGGCTCTCAAAGGGTCTTAACCCAGTTACATCAGCACCTGCATTTCAAATCATGACCAGCCTTAGACAGCTGTTCTTCTCTGAGATAATGCAGCTGAAGGAACCCAGGATGAAGTCCATGAGAACCAGAGACATTGAAGGTGCTTGGCTATGGAACACCCAGAGGAAATTAGACTCACCTGAAATCTGACACCTTTCACCTCTGGATAGTTTCTTTTTTAATTTATATGAAGGCACCCTTTACTAGAGAGGCCTCTGAACTTAATTGGGAGTGTTCAAGTTGGGAAGATCCTGTGAGCTTCAATCCATTGATGGAGACCACAAACTCCCATGAAGTCTTGGAGGAAGAAAGAGAGAGACTTCCTCTTCCAGAAAGTGCAGAGACAGGATGTGGTGAGCTCCGTTTCAGGAGAGGAGCTGAACTTATTTGTGTAGAGCTCTATCCAGACCAGGAGCTGCTGCTTACTGCTTTTAGGAAGCCAGAAGATGGTTTCGAGAGCCTGCTGGGGCCTTGATTGAGCAGAGAGTCTCAGAGTTGGTTGGTGGCTTCACTGGAGTCAAGGCAGAGATTGTTGTTGTTCCCAGAACTGACTGAGCTGAGTCTGCTGTGAAGGCAATGTGAGTAACCACCACCTTTCTTTGGAGAAGTACTTGCCAGGGAAGGGTCACAGCAAAGAGACTCTAAGGGATTGTTTGAGAAAAGGCAGAGTCGTCTTCTCATTGAACCAGGACCCAGGGTTGCTAACGTTTGGTTAAGACAATTCCAGCCTTCAGAGGGATCATGCAGCTCGTTGCCTTGGCTGGACTGATTCACTGGACCAAGAGTGCTGTCTTCAGCTTCGAGATCTTCAAGCGCACCCACGCAAGCAAGTGTCTAGGACTCTGAAATCCCAAGAAGTGTACACTCCAGAGTGGGGTAAATGGTGGAAGTGTAAATGCAAGTTAGATAAGTTTCATATATTCCTATATTAGTTAATTGATTTATTGAACTGCTCCCTGCTGATTTAAATGAGTGGTGACATTTAATCTGTCTGTTATATCATGTTTTCTTATTCTTTTAAGTAAAGGTGGGTTAACTTTAATCTAAATGTATATTGTTCACAGTTGATATTTTCTAGTTAGATCCATTGCACAGGTTAGCTTAGATTTATTCCTGGAGGCTCCCAAGGCATGCCATTGAGTGTGTACAGGGCCCAGCTATATGGAAGCACTATAAATTTTAATTTCCTTTACAAATAAATGGACTGCAGCAGAGGGTTGGATAGAGGATTCCCACCTGTCCAGCATCACCACCGGGATATTCAGGATCTCCTTTAGTGGTAACAGCATCAGGCACCTGGGCGCATAGGAGATCGTTGCTTGCTCTTGAGTAACCCAGGGATAAAAGGGGGGATTACAATGTGAATCAAACAAAATGTGCTTCTGAGTGAACAATGGTCCTGTTTATGGTGGCTTTATGACCTCACCCTGCTGGTGTGGTTAAGCCTCCAAATAGCTAGCCACATCACACATCTGCGCAGCATCTAACCACCCCTTTTTAAAATGGAAGGATACCAGTAGATTTCCCACAGCTATGGGAAGTGCTGAGAAGTGTTGTCCATGTTTCTGCTGAGGAATGGGGAAATTAGTATTGTTAATTAGAATGTGGTACAAACACGCAGTAGAATGGGACTATGCAATTTAACCACAATAGATAAAATTGTGGCCACAAATTGCCAGAGTATAATCATGCCTGCATGTTTATATTTGTAGTGCTACTTGAATTTGGGAAAATAACAATAATGACAATCTAGCATTCAGTTATATGTGCCATAGAGACTGTAGTGTTTGAACTAATTACAGAGTAATGTAGAGTTGCTAGTGAATAAACAATAATTAATGGATTGGTTTAATTCCTTATTACAATTTTGATATCAATGTGGGGCCTGCCATAATGAAGCACTAGATCAGGTGTTACCGAGTTTGCACTGGTAAACTGGCCAAGAGAAACACTTAAGGAATCTTTAGCAGAGCATGTTGTTGGTTAAATATATTAGCTTTGCCTATTTTAAGACTCATTTGTTCTCTGGAGCACACATAATTAAGAACGACCAAGTTTGGAGAAATACCTCCAAATCATCCAGGATATATGTATTAGAGAAAAGTATAACATACCATATAATGTACTGAACATTGATTTTTGTGGTTAAGCAGCATGTGTAAAAAGAGTATTTCACCTTTGGTTTTTGTTTTTTTTTTTCAATTAGAAAATGAAGGTTAACAATACATTAAGTTACAAATGACCTACTGTGGGCAAATTTAAAACTGATAGAAATACTTCATCACACAACAAACTCTTAGCACGTGTAACTCATCCGTTAGGCCAAGATCTTTAAAAAAATGGACATTTATATAATAAAAAGGCTATTGAGAGTTGTTATGATAAGGATTTAATATGAAACAAAAAGTAGGAAAGGAAGAAAAGGAGACAGACAAAAGTCAAACAATTAAGGAAACATTTTCAATAGCTTCTATTTGACTTGGGAAGTTAAAAGCATATGTCCTATTTACTTTCAATGAGACTTAGGTATCCTAAGTAACTAGGTACTTTTCAAAATGTTACCTTTATTCTTTCATAGGATCATTTCACAATCCATATATTCAGAAGAAGGTCTGCATTCTTTATTAGGTTTATTATGCAGAAGTTCTGTGAATTGATCAAAATTCTGACAAGAATACACGTTATTATCCAATTTACCTTGACAAATAACACTTGAACAGCTCCCGCTGTTTTGTTTTACCTCATGGGCAAACCTAGAAAATCTCTTCCTGTGGGTTACTGTAACACTGAAATGATATCTTTTGTCCATGAAACTAAATAATTATGGGCTTTTGTATATCATAAAATTCCCTCACCATCCTATTTTCTGTCATATTGAGTTCAATTTCTCATTGACCACAGCACATCAAAATGTCTCGACCTCAGTACTTACTATCTCCAAAATCTCACAGGTTCCACTCTGTCCTTTCTGTCTATTGGTGGCTGTTTTAAATTTCCTGTTCACCTGTAGCCATCACTTTCCAAACATCAACTGGAGAGGAGCAAACGACTCCATCTTTGTTCTCTGTAGTCAACCAGCCAAATCTATTTTTCACTTTCACTCTCTCTTAAACTGCTCAGAGGTCATATTCTCCAATCAGCCTATGGCAGGTTTAGAGGGTGGGGGGTTATAACTTTAAAATTCTAATTCATACAAATGAAACTCTGCAGTTGCTGTTCTTTCCAAAATTCCATTCCCCCCTCCCACATGCATTCATCCCATGACTATAGGTAACAAACACTTGACCGGAGCCCTAACTATCTAATCACATGTGTCTGTTTCAGTCTTTTACCATGAGCATGTATAATTGTCATTTTCACTGATGAATTTTAAATACTGAGCTGATTAATTCATAATTCCCCTTCTCCTTCTTGTACATCAGGTTGAGTGGGTTGATAATCTCAAATGTCTTTATTATAGCATTGTTTTAGTGTTTTACACTTATGTGTAGGAAGTTCAACTATTATAAATAAGCTTCCACATTTGGGGCTGGTGGATATATAAACTGAACCTCTAACCCTTATGAGGTTCACCTATCTCGAGATGTGATGCTGTATATGAACAAATTTCTGAAGTAGCTCGGCTCAGTTTGAATAATACATGGGTGGTCTTTTCTTATAGGTTTGCTGACAGGTATTATGTATCAAAAGCTTTTTAAAAATTCTTGTCATAACAGAGGCAATTACCATTTAACTACTTCACAGACATTAATCTGAAATCCATTTGGCCCTGGAGATTTGCCTATAGTGAAGCACTGAATAAATAGGGAATCCTAGAGCAATAGCATGTAGGCGAAACCAAGGATTTACTATCTTGTTATGAGATTAGGTCATTCTAATTTGCAGAGGATGTCATCAATTTGAGCTCTGTTTATGGCTTTCTGGAAGTAATACATAGTAGTACAGAAATGTGTAATAGCTGCCTTAATTTCTGTTAGTTTGGGCAATTATCCTGTGAGCTTTCCTTCTAAGCTGAGAGGATATTATCCTATCAGGTTTAATGCTCTTCTTCTCATAGAGTCTTCACTTGCTTTTTTCATTAAGATCACTGTTATCTCTGGGAGTGACACCTTAAGCTCTCCGCTTAGAGCAAGGATGTCTTCCTATCGGGATCTGTCTCTTTTCTTTTTATGAAGGGTTTCAAATTTAATAATGTCACCTTCTAAACTGCCTTTTTTGAGACCTCTTTCTTCCTTTGAGGAAGCATGATCTAGTATAAGCTGTACTGGCTGGTTTTGCATCATCCCTCGGTGTATTCAGTTTTGTTTTATCATAATTTAAAAGTGAGATTTCCAGCTAATTTATCTCCTGGGAATATAACCAAATTCCTGCTTTTGCCCAAGATAATCAGATTCTGTGCATTAGCAGAATCCTCTTGAAAACTTCCTTTGTGAGTAAGATGCACCAGGCATAATCAGAGCTTGGCATCCCGTCTTTCATATTTTGCAACAGTCCAAAGACCAATGAAGTCTTGCCTGGAGAATACTTTCTGCCTATGTGAGTCAAAAGTGTAATCTTCTTCAGAAAGGGTAGTTCCTCCATGCTCCATATTTCTTAGTTTTAGGATAACCATTTGTTTAATTATCTTTTTCACTGCTTTAGGCTTGCAATTGCCTTTGAAGGGAGTCTTTTTTTCTTTCTTTCTTTTTCTTTCTTTCTTTCTTTCTTTCAAATTTTGTAGACAATTAGTCCTTGATATGCAAAGACTTGCATCTATGTAACTTTATGTATGTAAATAATACCGTTCATCCTCTTGGGTGTAACGTGATGCACATACTTAGGTTTTTACAAGTTGGAGGTCTTAATTAGCACCTACAATAATTTTTCTGCCACACAGGTTTTTTTGGTTGTTTGGTTTTTTGTTTTTAAATTTGGAATACATCATAAAAAAATAGAATCAGAAAAGAAGGCATAAATGCTGCATCCTGTGTATATAATGATACCGATAAAACATTGGGGTATGCCTCTCTTTTAGAACCAGTTTCCACTGGAGAATATATGGAAAAAATTCTAATATAGTCTATAATTTTTAATCACCAAAAATAATATTAAAAAAGAATTGGAATATCACTCCTGGTTTGGGTTTAAATTCTGTCAAGTGAGATGCTGTTCTCTTGGTATTTCTGATCTGACCAGTATCAAAAGAACACTTTTTAATGTTGAGGCACATTCTGATCTGTATGTACAGCTGAGCTCTTCATTCCATGGTTGGAAGAATGAAAGTGAAGGTTGAGCCAAATGTGGGATGGCAATTGGTATGGGGAAAGTATGATAGCTTCAGTGCTACAAACATATAGCAAGTCACTTCATTTGAGACAGGCTTCCCAAAGATGAAGATGCAAAACAAATAAAACATTATTTAAAATAGCAAAAAGATTTTATTGTTTCTCAATTTTGTGATCACAATCCTCATCTTCTAAAGCTACAGAGGAGCCTTTCTTCCCCCTGACGTTTCTTACTGCATCTCCAAGCAAAAATAACCTTGAGCTGCTGTGGCAGGCCTTTTACACAGCAAAAATACTCTTATTGTCTCAGTGTCTGTTAGATGCTCACTGCCATATCTGTGGATTTTTACACTGACTCCAGCTTGGCTACTCCAGGCCTAATGGCAACAGCACTCAGGGAATGACTGACTGCTTCCCCAGAAGGGGACTTTTTGGTATCTAAGGCCTGGTCTACACCTAAAACTTAGGTTGCCCTAGCTACATTACACCAGAGTGTAAAAAAATGCACACCCCTGAGAGACATAGTTGAGCCTACCTCAGCCCTGGTGTAGACAGAGGTAGGTTGACAGAAGAATTCTTCCATTGACTTAGCTACCATCTTTCACAGAGGTGGATTTATGACAATGGCAGAAGAAACCGTTCCATGGCTGCAGTAAATGTCTAAACTGTAGAAGCACAGCTGCAATACTGCAATTGTTCTGCTGTAGCATTTCTATTGTAGACATACTCTACTTGGGGAAGGGAAGCTGCTACTATTTCCTCCTCTGGGAAAAATAGCCCTTGCACTCTGGAGCTGAGGAAGTGGAAACAGCCCTTGCATGCTGGAGCTGAAGTTTTAATAATGCTACAGTAGGAAGCAAGGGTGGCTCTAGACATTTTGCCGCCCCAAGCAGGGCAGCATGCCATGGGAGGCACTCTGCAGTCACCGGTCCTGCGTCTCCTGTGGACCTCCCGCAGGCGTGCCTGTGGAGGGTCCACCGGAGCAGCCTGCCACCCTCCCGGTGACTGGCAGAGCGCCTCCTGCAGCATGCCACCCCAAGCACGTGCTTGGCGTGCTGGGGTCTGGAGCTGCCCCTGGTAGGAAGAAAAGGACAAATTGTTACTTATATTGTATGCTAGGCTCTATATAAACACAGAACCAAAATAAGGTCCATATTCAATCTCACTATCTACATTTATTATGAAAGGAAAGTAGCCATGGCAAACAGATGAAGGGAGAAGCGCAAGGTGATACAGCTATGAACAACACACCAGTTGCCTAACCATTGTCAAGTGTTCTCTGATTTAGTCAGGTATCTCATCTTACTCAGGGCAAGATCGCTGAATGAGTAGACAAGATGGCTTTCTCTCTCCTGATTGGTGTGTGAGCTGTTTAGTTAAACCACATCACTACTGTTACCCCCCACTATCTAAGGGGAATTGAAACTTTCTCAGATCTTCTTTGTTGGCAATCAATGTCTGATTAGCTATCAGTTGAAAATTGGCTCAATGAAAACCACACTGAAATCCATTGAGGTGAAACTCCACACAGGGCTACTTGATTGTTGTCATAGGGCTCCATGCAATTTCATAAGTACTTGCTATAGTAATGGCAGAAGGAGACAGTGAGCTGCATAGTATTTCTCTGTGTGGAGCATTCCCTGAAGAGCCAATAGACAAAGGAACACATTTCTAATAATGGGGTCTCTTTAGCTGCATTGTATAGTTCTGTTAAAAAAAGGGGAGGGGGTGGAAGGCAAGAAAGTGATTCTTTTCTGAAAGGTGGACAATTTGCTAAATGAAAACTTGGATAATAACTGCACATAAATGACTGAGGGGCAAATGAACAAAACTATTTATTGAAGCAGCTGTTGATACCCTGATAAGGTTTGTAAGAAAAAAAATAAAACTTATGTTTTTATTAGGGTTGTCAAGCGATTAAAAAAATTAATCGTGTGATTAATCGTGCTGTTAAAAAATAATAGAATACCATTTATTTAAATATTTTTGGATGTTCTCTATATTTTCAAATATATTAATTTCAAAACAGAATAGAAAGTGTACAGTGCTCACTTTATATTTATTTTTTATTACAAATATTTGCACAGTAAAAACCAAAAGAAATAGTATTTTTCAATTCACCTAATGTAAGTACTGTAGTGCAATCTCTTTATCATGAAAGTTGAGCTTACAAATGGAGAATTATGTACAAAAAAACTGCATTCAAAAATAAAACCATGTAAAACTTTAGAGCATACAAGTCCACTCAGTCCTACTTCAGCCAATCGCTCAGACAAATACATTTGGTTACAATTTGCAGGACATAATACTGCCCACTTCTTGTTTACAATGTCACCTAAAATTCACATGGCATTGTTGTAGCTGGCGTCACAAGATATTTACATGCCAGATACGCTAAAGATTCATATGTCCCTTCATGCTTCAATAACCATTCCAGAGGAAATGTGTCCAAGCTGATGACAGGTTCTGCTCGATAACAATACAAAGCAAATTCATTTTCATCACCTGAGTCAGATGCCATCAGAAGAAGGTTGATTTTCTTTTTTGGTGGTTTCGGTTCTGTGGTTTCCACATCTGAGTGTTGCTCTTTAAAAACTTCAGAAAGCATGCTCTACACCTCATCCCTCTCAGATTTTGGATGGTACTTCAGATTCTTAAACCTTGGGTCATGTGCTGCAGCTATTTTTAGAAATCTCACATTGGTACCTTCTTTGTGTTTTCTCAAATCTGCTTTGTAAATGTTCTTGTATCCTCATCCAACATATCCTGTGTCATCATCCAAGACGGCTATAACATGAAATATATGGCAGAATGTGGGTAAAACAGAACAGGAGACTTACAATTCTCCCCAAAGAGTTCAGTCACAAATTTAATTTACATATTGTTTTTTTTTTACTAAGCATCATCAGCAAGGAAGCTTGTCCTCTGGAATGGCGGCCAAAGCATGATGGGGCATATGAATGTTTAGCATATCTGGCACGTAAATATCTTGCAATGACAGCTACAAAAGTGCCATGCAAACGCCTGCTCTCACTTTCAGGTGACGTTGTAAATAAGAAGCAGGTAGCAGTATCTCCTGTAAATTTTAACAAACTTCTTTGACTTTGTGATTGGCAGAATAAAAGGTAGGACTGAGTGGATTTGTAGGGTCTAAAATTTTTACTAGTTTTGTTTTTGAGTGCAGTTATGTAACAAAAAAAAATTTACATTTGTAAGTTGCAATTTCATGATAAAGAGATTGCACTGCAGTACTTGTATGAGGTGAATTGAAAAATATTTCTTTTATCATTTTTGAAGTACAAATATTTGTAATAAAAAATAATATAAAGTGAGCTCTGTACACTTTGTATTCTGAGTTGTAATAGAAATCAATATATTTGAAAATGTAGAAAAACATCCAAAATATTTCATACATTTCAATGGTTATTCTATTGTTTAAAAATGAGATTAATTTTTTTAATTGCAATTAATTTTTTGAGTTAATCACGAGTTAACTGTGATTAAATCGACAGCCCTACTTTTTATACTTTGAAAACTTTTCAAGTTCTAATATTCCTCAGTTATCTGGGGAAGGCCCCCAGAACATATTTTTAAGTATTTAATAGAGGTTTTAAGACTCTCACAGATGGAAACACCTAATACAGCCAGTTCCTAGCTGACAAGTGTCATCATCTGTAGAGTCAACAGCTGGGACAAGGTTAATTAGGGAAGCTGAGAAAGCTCTTTTGCCTAACACTTTTGAAAAAAAAAATCCCTATCTTCAGGCTGGATTTCCAGAGGAATGTTAATAACTTTTGTTTGCTTTTATGACTGAATCCAGAGTCCTCCATAAACCCATGCAAAGCTGATTTGTAGATATAAAGGAGCCTCTAAATTCAAGTAATGTTCAAATACCTAAAAGTTAGAAATATGCGACAATAAATTATTTTATGGGGGAGAAGTCCTTACAATAATTGACATAACCCAAAAGCAACTCAAGTTGGAAGATAGCAATTCTTATATCGCCTGTCTGTCTATGTGCTGCAAGCTATGCTTAATTTAGGAATAGAGTTTTTGCTCATATTTTTTTAACACAAGATCAATTCTCATCTCTTGTTAAAAAGAGATTTAAACAAATGATGCTGAAGAGCTCTCCAGTCTCTATTAAAGCATATGTGGAGCAAGTTCCTGATGTTAGCACAGATGATATGGACGTTTAATTAATATTTAGAATATTTTAAGAATTTTCTCACTTCAAATTAGCGTGATTTATTTTTACTTTTATTCTTAAATGAGACAATCAAATATGTATGCCTTTAAACTGCCTTTGAATTTCCTGTATTTGTGGGCTACATAGGCATGTGATGAGCCCTTGCATAAATTAGAACAGCCTCCGAGCTGCTCTAAATTGCCCTCTGTGAGCTTCTGCTAGAAGGTCCTGTCTTCAGAACAGGTCAAGAGTAGAATGTTGGGAGAAAAGGTGCTGATATTCTTCTCAAATTCTCCCCACAACGAGCAAGGAAACAACTGTATTGACATTTAAATGGTCAGCAATAGACTTCAGAGTTCAGACACCACTGAGATGAATGTGGGAATTCCCAGTTCTCAGGCTATGTTAAAACATCACTGCATTGGTACACTTTTGAAACAACAGTGCATAATTGAAATTCCTTAGCAGAAATGATTGGTATCAGACAGATCCAAAACAGGATCTCCCAGGGTTGTGAGTTCAATCCTTGAGGAGGCCACTTAGGGATCTGGGGCAAAATCAGTCCTGCTAGTGAAGGCAGGGGGCTGGGCTCAATGATCTTTTGGGGTCCCTTCCAGTTCTATGAGATAGGTATATCTCCGTATTAAATTAAAATTTTTAAAAAAGACTAACAGATGAGGTCAAGCATGTGTCAAACTCTGTGACAGGGTTCCTCAATTGTCTCAGTAAAATTCAGGGAGACCATCACATCCTCAGAGACATCTAGAAGTCCACCAATGCTAGCAACTGGCCTGCTTCCATGCAGACAAAAAGAAAAATCTAATCTGAGCGGTCACAAAGGCCAGGAAAAGCATGCAACAACAGTGCCTGGTGCAGATGCAAGTGCATTTTTGGCCACCTGCACTGCCTGAGATTCTAGGAACAAGCGTGGATTCAGAAATGCCTCTAAATTATGAACCTCACTGGACAAAGGATGAGCCAACCACATTATTCATGGAGGCTGGCGTAATTCTCACATTTTTTTCCAGATTCTCTTAGCCCACCAGCACCATTTCAGACATATCTCAAATTAGTCTTATTCAGGTCAGTCTTAGTAGGAAACTACGGACATTGCACCATCTGGGCCTGAATCAATCACTGGGGGTTTGATTCTTTCAGTGAGAGGATGGGGCACTTTAAGTGGTGGGGGGAAAGAGAGAGAGAGAGAGAGAGAGAGATTGGGAAATAAACAGGCCTAGGAAATTTAATGCCCACAAAAAGGAAATAGACTTCTCTTCATTGCAGCAGCAGCACCCTAGCCCCAGAAAATACAGGGGAAATACTGCCTTATTACGATGTGAAAAAATTTCTCGGAGAAAGTGGTGGAAGCTCCATTGCTTGAGACAATTTTAAATTAAAATGAACAAAGCACTTGCAAATATACTGTGGAGAGCAGTTCCATTTTGGCAAGAGGGAGACGGCAAGGGGATAAATAAGATGAACTTAAAAGGTCTTTTTCATCTCAGATTTCTATGATTTTATTGGAGAAAGAGCTTGAGGGGTGACTTAATAATGTTATACAAATACAATACATATGGGATTCACACAGTGAATTGGGAAATAAACCTGTTTTCAATGCAGGATAATATAATGAAAATTGAGAGAGGAGATTTAGAGTGGATATTGAGAAGATTTCTTGTATTCTTGTATAGATTTATATGGATATTAAATAGACTTCCAAGGGAAATAGAAGAAGTTAAAAGCATCAAAGGATTTAAGGTCAGAATTGATGAGTATCTGAGGACTTAGCATTTGATGGGGGGCTGTCTGTTGAAAGATAGATTAGTTCTGTTGAAAGGCAGGGTCTGTGCTATTTCTTTCAATCTCAATTCACTGTGTCCCAGTATCATCCCAATCAAATGTTATTTACCAGCAGGTACTTAATGAACAAAGTTGTTTAAATCTATCAAGTACACAAAAAGCATACCATCTTTTCTGTTAGGAATTGGAGTTATATGAGAGAAACACTATTTTATTTAGTTTTTCTAAAGCAATTTGGAATGTCTGTGTGTGTGGAAGTGGATTTAAGTTACTGGATGCTGAAAACAATAGCATTGACTCAGGCCTGGTCTACACTACGCCGTTAAATCGATTTAAACAGCATTAAATTGATTTAACGCTGCACCCGTCCACACTAAACTGCTCTGTAAATCGATTTAAAGGGCTCTTTAAATCGATTTCTGTACTCCTTCAAAACGAGAGGAGTAACCCTAAAATCGATATTACTAATTCGGAATAATGTTAGTGTGGACGGAAATCGACGTTATTGGCCTCCGGGAGGTATCCCACAGTGCACCACTGACCGCTCTGGACAGCAATCAGAACTCAGAGGCACTGGCCAGGTAAACAGGAAAAGCCCCGCGAACTTTTGAATTCAATTTCCTGTTTGGCCAGCGTGGAGCACTGATCAGCACAGGAGACCACGCAGAACTCATCAGCACAGGTAACAATGCAGTGTCCTGAGAATCGAAAAAGAGCTCCAGCATGGACCGCACGAGAGGTACTGGATCTGATCGCTATATGGGAGAGGATTCAGTGCTAACAGAACTCCGTTCGACAAAAAGACGAAATGAAAAAATATTTGAAAGAATTTCAAAGTCTATGACGGGAAAAGGCCACAGCAGGGACTCAGTGCAGTGCAGAGTAAAAGTTAAGGAGCTCAGACAGTCATACCAGAAAACCAGACAAGCAAACGGAAGGTCTGGATCAGGGCCGAAAACATGCCGCTTCTATGCTGAGCTGCATGCAATTTTAGGGGGCTGCGCAACCAGTACCCCACCCCTGGCCGTGGATTCAGAGGTCGGGGTTGTAATATCAACCATGGCTGAGGATTCTGCGGGGGGGAAGATGAGGAGGAAGAGGAAGAGGAGGAAGAGCTTGCTGAGAGCACACAGCACTCCATTAGCCCCAACAGCCAGGAGCTTTTTGTGACCCCAGAATTACCCTCCCAGCCCACCCAAGCCACTAGCCCAGACAGTGAAGCCATGGAAGCGACCTCTGGTGAGTGTACCTTTGTAAATATCAAACATGGTTTAAAACAAGCGTTTTTTAATGATTGATTTGCCAGCAGGGCTTGTGATGCATTCGCAGCCAGTAAAGTTACAGGAAAAGTTCGTTAACATGTCTGGGGATGGAGCGAAAATCCTCCAAAGAAATCTCCATGAATCGATCTTGGAGGTACTCAAAAAAGCCTTTGCAGAAGATTTCTGGGCAAGGCGGCCTTATCCGGTCCCCCATTGTAGGACACTTTCCCACGCCATGCATGTAGCAAGTAATTCGGAATCATTGCTTCACAAAGCACAGCTGCGTAAGCTCCTGGTGATTGCTGGCATTCAAGAAACATACGTTCTGCATCTTGCGCTGTTATTCTCAGCAGAGTTATATCATTCATTGTAACCTGGTTGAAATTCAGGAATTTAATTTAATTAGGGGGGCATACATGGCGATTTTCCTACTGGGCTGCCGCTTAATCCTTCCTTGCACGTAGCAAAGTGGGGGGGAGGGGAGGAAGGATAGCGCTGAGCTTTTTCAGCGTTTGGCGAGCAGGAATCTTCCCAGCTACCAGCCACGCGGTGTGGGGGGGGGGGGGGAAGGAAGGAGGGAGATGATTACCAGTGATCTTACATGATAGCAGCCATGCGGTGGGGGAGGAGGGGAAAAGAGGGGGGGTTGGGGTCTGCTGGTTCCTCTTAACAGGAACAAGGCATCATAGGTCACTGTGTATATGAACGCTGGAGAAGTCAAACATAAAGCCTTACCATGGCCGCATGGAAGCTGAATTATGATGCCTGGACCTGCGTCTGTGAGATCTGCAACACCAGAGCCACAGGCACTCAGTATTAAACGATGCAAAATGCGACCTTGTAGTGAAATCACATGTGCTATGTAAGGTGGATAGTGTTATTCACTGTGAAAGAGTACAAGCATTGTTCTGTAAAATGTATCTTTTTACATACTTCTCTCCCTGTTTTCCCTCCCCCATGCAGCTGCACAGTTGTCCGGCCTCCCTACCCCATCCCGAAGGCTAGCTCAGATAAGGCGGAGGAGGAAGAGAACTCGAGATGAAATGTTCTCAGAAATCATGGAAGTAACCCGCAATGACAGAGAGCTCATCAGAATGAGTGGAAGGATGTGCTAGCAAAATACAGGAAAGATGCCAGTGAACGGGAGGATAGGAGAGACGCTCGAGCTGAGAGGTGGCGGGAGGAAGATCAGAGGTGTAGGCAGGAAGATCAGCGGTGGCGTGATGCAACGCTGGAGCTGCTGCGTGATCAAACTGATATCCTCAGACGCATGGTGGATCTTCAGGAAGAGCAGCGGGGTTACAGAGTGCCACTGCAGCCCATGCTTAACCACCCTCAGTACTCACAATGTTCCATATCTTCCTCACCAGACGTGTTAGAACGCGTGGGGAAGGCTTTCTGCACCCGCCCACTCCACCCCCATGGACAGTCCAACCAAAAGGCTGTCATTACGTTGAAATGTGCTTAATGGCCTTTTCCTTCCCTCCAATCCTCCTCCCAAACCACAGCATGCAGGGATACCTAGATAATTCTCTGCCTTTTTTATAATTACTTTTTAATAAAGAATACATTCAAAGGGGAGGGTGGGTTGCTTACAGGGAATGACTTTTAAGAAAGAATACATGATTTTTAAACAGTACTAAATGACTTTTAATAAAGAATACTGATTTTTAAACGATACTGACTTTATTTCCTTCAGCAAGCTGTAAGTAAAGGGAAGGGTGGGTTGCTTACAGGGAATGAGTCAATCGAGGGGGGAGGGTTCATCAAGGGGAAACAAACACAGCAGTCACACCGTACCCTGGCCCGTGCTGAAACTCGTTTTCAAGGCTTCTCTGATGCGCACCGCCTCCTGGTGTGCTCTTCTAATCGCCCTGGTGTCTGGCTGCTCGTAGGCTCAGCGGCCAGGTGATTTGCCTCAGCCTCCCACCCCGCCATAAAGGTCTCCCCCTTACTCTCACAGAGATTGTGGAGCACACAGCAAGCAGCAATAACAAACGGGACATTGGTTTGGCTGAGGTCTGAGCGAGTAAGTAATGTTCGCCAGCGCCCTTTTAAACGGCCAAATGCACATTCTACCACCATCCTGCACTTGCTCAGCCTGTAGTTAAACAGCTCCTGACCACTGTCCAGGCTGCCTGTGTATGGCTTCATGAGCCATGGCATCAAGGGGTAGGCTGGGTCACCCAGGATAACGACAGGCATCTCAACATCCCAACTGTTATTTTCTGGTCTGGGAAGTAATTCCCTTGCTGCAGCCGTTTAAACAGAGTTGTGCTTCTGAAGACGCGAGCGTCATGAACCCTTCCTGGCCATCCCACGTGGATGTTGGTGAAACGTCCCTTGTGATCCACCAGTGCTTGCAGCACCATTGAAAAGTACCCCTTGCGGTTTACGTACTGGGTGCCCTGGCGCTCTGGGCCAAGATAGGGATATGGGTTCCATCTATCGCCCCCCACAGTTAGGGAATCCCATTGCAGCAAAGCCATCCACTATGACCTGCACGTTTCCCAGAGTCACAACCTTTCGTAGCAGCAGCTTAACGATTGCTTTGGCTACTTGCATCACAGCAGCCCCCACAGTAGATTTTCCCACTCCAAATTGATTCCGACTGACCGGTAGCTGTCTGGAGTTGCAAGCTTCCAGAGGGCTATTGCCACTCGCTTCTCCACTGTGAGGGCTGCTCTCATCTTAGTATTATGGCGTTTCAGGGCAGGGGAAAGCAAGTCACAAAGTTCAAAGAAAGTGCTCTTACGCATGCGAAAGTTTTGCAGCCACTGCGAATCGTCCCACACCTGCAAAACTATGCGGTCCCACCAGTCTGTGCTTGTTTCCCGCGCCCAAAATCGGCGTTCAATGGGTAGAACCTGCCCCATTACCAGCAGTAGCTCCAAAATGCAGGGCCCGCGGTTAGGAGAATTCAGTGTCCATGTCGTCATCGCTCTCGTCGCTGCGCTGCCGTAGCTGCCTCCTCCTCTCCTGGCTTTGCAGTTCATGGTTCACCATAGACAGCACGAGAATGCGCGAGGTGTTTACAACGTCCACGATTGCGTTACTGATCTCAGCAGGGTCCATGATTGCTGTGCTATGGCGTTTGCTCAGTTCACCCAGGAAAAAAGGCGCGAAATGGTTGTCTGCTGCTTTCACAAAGGGAGGGGTGAGGCTGTACCCAGCACCCGCGACAATGATTTTTGCCCCATCAGGCACTGGGCTCTCAACCTGGAATTCCAAGAGGCGGGGGAGACTGAGGGAACTATGGGATAGCTACTGAACAGCTACCCACAGTGCACCGCTCCAGAAATCGACGCTAGCCTTGGACCATGGACGCACACCATCGAATTAATGTGCCTAGTGTGGACGCGCACAATCGACTTTATAATATCTGTTTTATAAAACCGGTTTAAGCTAATTCGAAATTATCCCGTAGTGTAGACGTACCCTGTCAGATACCTCTGTAATGATTGCATCTTGCTTTTTATGTACATGTAGGACCAAAGTAATGACTGCCATCCCCCTTTTATGTCTGCTAATTTCTTTTTCAGCTTTTTACCCATCCCTCATACATGTACATTATGGCAGCTAAGGCTCACTGTGCCAAATTCAGAGGTAACACAAAAACAAGAGGATGTAAATTACGTCAGTAAATGACTGTGCATTTAGTAAAGTCTAACTTGAATCTAAATAGGAATAATGTACATGGTGTGGGGGCTAAAAGATTCATATCAATTACACTAGACTGACTAAAATTCAAACTGTAGCATTTTTGCTTCATCGTGACTTTAGACGGGAGGGGATAAATAGAGTCAGAGTATGTCTGCACTATGGAAACTGCACCTCTATAGCTACATCACAGTTATTGCAGCATAACCCTGTCATGTAAATCCAGCCTACACTGATGGAAGGAGTTTTTCTGTTGGTGTGGGAACACCTCCTCCCCAAACAATGGAAGTTTGGTTGAGAGCAGCGTTCTTCCATTGATACGGCTGTGTCTACACTACGGATTTGGTCAGCATAGGTACATTGATCAGGGGCATGGATTTTTCACAACCCTTACCAAAGTTGCTATGTCAACCTAAATCTTAAGCGTATACCAGGCTTCAGAGCTCTGCTATTAGTGCTATCTGAATACACTGCTGTAGACAGTGCTGCAAACCTTTGGTGAACAGATGGTGGTACTTTTTTTTAGTACCTTTGCCCATCTCTGGAAGAATCTTTTGTAAGCAAATTTCATAAACAGTATTGGATCCTGATCCAAAGCCCATTTAAGTTAATAGAAAGTTTCCCATTCACTTTAATAGGCTTTGGATCAGATCTTAGAGCAGGCTGGAAAAATCCATAAATTCCACACAAGGTTAAGACAGTTTCACCATTAGGAATGCTAAGCTAAAGATTTCTGAGCTGGTATAGTAACAAAGCATCATCTATGGACATGTCATACAAAAATGCATTTACAAAAGAATTTGCAGTATAAAGCTTAGGTCTACAGTGTGCCTTGTGAATAATCTATAATGAATTAGCTAGTTTTCAATTTGGTATGGTCTGCAAAACACTGCATTCCCTCCAGACTGGAGCTCTACACTTACCTTCTCATAGGGGATGAAAACGTAATTACTGTAGATAGCTCTTTACCGGACAAGTGCTATGGACTGCACAACCACTCACTTATAATTTCATCTCCAGATCCTTCTGAAATTGGTTTAGGTACCAAGTGAAGGCTGACAAAATGCTTATTTAAATTAATCACTTTAGAAAATATGTATTTTAAATGTTTTAAATTCATGCAGTATGACTGATGCTTCTCTTTTTTGCAAGAGGAAAAAGTAAGATAATGGAATAGGTGGCATGTTTAACTTTTTTCATGATTGCTTCACAGTCAGTGCAACCTGTTAGGGCTAGTCTTCACTACGGGGATACGTTGATCTAAATTACACTACTCCAGCTACATGAATAACATAGTTGGAGTTGACATCGGTTAGATTGACTTACCCTGGTCTCTTCACTGCTCTGTGTTGACAGGAGACACTCTCTCTTTGACTTACCTTAATCTTCTTGGGGAGCTGGAGTTGACTGGAGAGCGCTCTGCCGTCGATTTAGCGGGTCTTCACTAGACCTGCTAAATGGATCCCTGCTGCATTAGTTTTAGCAGCGTGGATCTCCCTGCAGTGAAGATGAGTCCTTAGTTTCTTAACCTGTAGTCAGGCTTGAACAATTTGACTCACATGTGATAATACTATTTGGAGTTTCATTAGACATAATATATGAAGCCTTCAGCCATGTAGCCATGTACACCTCTACCTCGATATAACACTGTCCTCAGGAGCCAAAAAATCTTACTGCATTATAGGTAAAACCATGTTATATTGAACTTGCTTTGATCCTCCAGAGCGCGCAGCCCCCCCGAGTGCTGCTGTACTGCGTTATATCCGAATTCGTGTTATATCAGGTCGTGTTATTTCGGGGTAGAGGTGTATATATTTTTCTTCTTTCTTATGTTTTTTCAAATGTTCTTTTAAAGCTAATAATCAGCTGCTTAATATAGTGGGTGTAAAATCCCAACTTCATGGATATCACAGATCTTTGCAGATTTAATATAGGTTTTGAAAATAGGCTGTGATTTCAATGAATATGATGAGTTGTGTATTCTTTATATGAAGTATAGGATGAAGACAGAGAGTGGAAAATAGTCTTGATTTCTTCTGCAAGAACTTTTCTAACTCATTCTTAATGCTAAACAACAGTAGATGCTCTGTTTAGTCTTTGAAGCAAAATTTATGTTCACAGGGTCAGATTTTTAGCTGGTGTAAAATGTTGAACTGATAGCAGTTAAGCTCTGCTGATTTATACCACCTGAGATTCTGACCCGAAAATTTAATGATAATTTATCAGATGATTTCTTTTTTTTGCATTTTTTCCTGTCCTTCTATTTCAAGTGGCATTGTTGAATTGGCAACATCTAAGGCACAAGGTGAAATATTCCAAACTTAAATTTAACATTGCTGCCTACAGTGCTTTGGGGAAGGGAGAAAAAGCACGTTACAGAACCCTGAAAAACATATCTCTTGTGGATCTTCCTCCCTGATACTTATAATATGGCTGAAATATTGTACAATACCGAGGAACTCCCAAATGATTTTCAGTCCTTTTTAGCTATGAATCCAGAAGCATGTGTGCATCAATAATACAAGCTTTCCCTGCCTGGCCTGTAATTCCTCTTCTTTGTTGTTCATCGAAGTACTATGTAGTATTGCAAAGATGACATACAATACTATAGAATGCAAATGGGATTCTCTCAGATATAAAATATGGTATCGAAGAAGGAGCCTTTAGCTAACATTTTTCATTCCTGTACATTCCTGTTTATATTTAAAATGTCAAAATCCTGATGCACTGAAGTTGTCAGATCACTTATTCTCTCTGTGGAGAGAGATTGTATTTGGATGTGATATTTCTGATGTAATTCTAGCTGTGGACATTTTGGACTTGGTCAAGTGTTCATTGGAATCCATAGGAAGACTCACTGACATCAGTGGGTTTTGGATTGGACTACATAAGCAGAACCACAAATGCCATGGTGTTGCCTATGGGTACTTAATCCCTTTGCAATATTATTTTTAGCCATCCTTGTTCTGGCATCTAGTTCATATAAAACCTCAATATGCAAAATTCAAACTTTTCTTACAGAAGCAGCTGAAGTTTTTAGCACTGTACTCACACACACTCTGTGTGGCCTACCTACGCTCACAGATGCATTTCATCCCAGGGGCTTGTCTACAGAGAAAAAATTCCCAGCATAGCTATCTTGGTATACCAGTGTGTGTTTGTTTATGTGTTTGTGTGCACATATGTATACATATTGTGACAGGGTCAGGCCAGATGGCTGTAGGAGAGTGATAGAAGGCAGATAAATTAGCGCCAGGTTAAGTAGGTCCCCTTTCCCTGAGTAAAGTAACAGGGAAGGTTCCAGAACAATCAGGATCTTTCTGGAAACAATTAAGGTAGACAGGCTGATTAGAACACCTGCAGCCAATCAAGAAGCTGCTAGAATCAGTTAAGGCAGGCTAATCAGGGCACCTGAGTTTAAAAGAGAGCTCACTTCAGTTTGTGGTGCGTGTGTGAGGAGCTGGGAGCAAGAGGTGCAAGGAGTTGAGAGTGAGAGGGTGTGCTCCTGGAGGATTGAGGAGTACAAGCATTATCAGACACCAGGAGGAAGGTCCTGTGGTGAGGATAAAGAAGGTGTTTGGAGGAGGCCACGGGGAAGTAGCCCAGGGAGTTGCAGCTGTCATGCACCTGTTCCAGGAGGCACTATAGGCAGCTGCAATCCACAGGGCCCTGGGCTGGAAACCGGAGTGGTGGGCTGGCCCGGGTTCCCCCCAAAACCTCTCAACTCCTGATCCAACACAGGAAGATCTCTGAGGCTAGCAAAATCTGCCAATAAGTGCAGGACCCCCAAGGTAGAGGAGGAACTTTGTCACTATATTATATATATATAGTGTGTGTATATGTGTGTGCGTGTATGTATACCAGGAGAACTATTCCAGGAATTTTAACTGTGTAGACCAAGCGCCTGGGATGAAATGCATCTGTGAGCATAGGTAAACCACATTTATGTCCACTTATGGGTAATTTGTGGCCCTGAGGCCTGACTGGGGCACCTAGTGACTACTGCAATACCTCTGCACAGCATCAAATTTTGCCCATGTTCTTTATTTTTTAAATGGTTTCACAGAGTATAAGGGTAGAAGGGGCCACTGTGATCATCTTGTCTGATCTCCAGTACTATATCCTGCTGCAAATCCAACAGTTGTGCTTGAACTAGATATGTATTTGAGATATGTAACTATGATCCAGAAATACAATAAAATGACATACACTGAGGAACAAAATGTATGTTAAAAAATAAAATAAAATAAATAAATTTCTCTTTTGATAAGAACTTACTTCGAACTTGACACCATAATTTAGTCTCTGTGGGGTTGGCAAGGTTCTCTCCTTTCAGCAAGCTCTCTTCTTGACCCTCTCCCCTTATCTTACAAGTCTGTAATTCTCTGAATTTCAGGTACTTCTTCTTCTAATTTGCGAGGCCCACTCCATACATTGTACTCCGAGAGATACTGATGTGCATGTGTAACACTGACAGACCCTGATTGTCAGTGGGTGGAATCAAACCTGGGATCTCGAATTAAATGCATGAGCCTCTACTGCAGGAATCTGCAAACTTTGGCCCGCAGCCCATCACAAAAATCCACTAGTGGGCTGGGATGGTTTGTTTACCTGCTGCATTTGCAGATTCAGCTGATTGGAGTTCCACGGTTCACCATTCCAGGCCAATGGGGGCTGCAGGAAGCAGTGACCAGCACATGCCACAGCCCCCATTGTTCTGGAACAGTGAACCGCAGCCAATGGGAGCTTCGATTGGCCAAACCTGTGGACAGTGCACGTAAACAAACTGTCCCTGCCCGGCACTGGATTTCCCTGATTGGCCGTGTGCCAGAGGTTGCCATTCCCTGCTCTACTGCATGAGCTAAAAGTCACATTGCCATTAGCTAAGGTTGTAGAGCCATGGTGGCGCATGCAGCCCATCAGGATAATCCACTGGTGGGCCTCAAGACAGTTTGTTTACATTGACCATCCACAGGCACAGCTGCCCTCAGCTCCCAATGCAGTTCACCTTTCCCAGCCAATGGAAGCTGCGAGAAGTGGCGGCCAGCACATCCCTGAGGCCCGCACCACTTCCTGCAGCTCCCAGTGACAGGAATGGTGAACTGAAGCCACTGGGGCTGCACATGGCCATGCCTGCAGATGGTCAATGTAAACAAACTGTCTCACGGCCCGCCAGCGGATTACCCTGACTGACCACAGGTTGCCCACCGCTGCTGTAGAGCAAACTCAATAATCTCTCTAAGTGATCTCGGTGACACTTGATGGGACAGAACACCACACGTAGAAGGTGTGTGGGTTACACATGGACTGTCTCTGAGACTCTATGACAAATGTGGTAAATCTGAGAAGAAAACTTGTGAAAGCATAATTGCAGGTTACCAAATCTTGAAACTGTAAGTATTTAAATACAGACTACAAGGACACTATTCTTCAGCTGTCCATATTTTTATACATAATTCAACAGTTTGACCTTGTGTTTTTAGCTAAATTAAATTATAGTGGTTATTGTATTTGCCTTTCAGTATAGTCATGTAGGCCTTCCTTATATGATAAAAGTTGCTTCCACTTATCTCAATTGATTTTAAACTGATCTACTTAAAGTGATGCAAACCCCTAACTTAGATGCATTTAAACAAGTTTAATCCTTGCTTAATTCTGTTTAACTTACTTTGGTCAACTACTGATGCCATCTAAACAAGTTTAAGCAAGGTTAAACTGATTTATGTGTGTCTATAATACTGCTCTAACTTCTCACAGATGACAGGATCATAAGTAGCTGTTTACAACTGTCATCACTTTATATTATGTTAACAAAACTTTCTGTAGAAATGAGCTTCTGTGAAGATGTGTCTGATTTCTTTAAATCTATAAAAGAAAGCCAGGCAGTATGGGCCAGGGAAGAGTCTAGGCAGAAACCCTGCAGTAAAATAGAGAGCGAAAGAGACAATAATACTGTTTTCCTTATTCTAATAATCTTTGTTTTGTGAAGTTAGAAGTAACCAGCACTGTTCATGATTCTTTACCATTGTCACATGAGAACCTCCACCTTAAAATAGATACTTCTGTCAATGATTCTAACTGCAGTTGAGACCAGAGTAATTGCCAACCTCAAACATTTTAAAAATCATGAAGTAGGCCCCCCAAACTATGAAACTGGCTTAAAAATTATGAGGTTTTTTTTAAAATCAAGTTGGTGTTCTTTTATTGGCTTTGTGATTTCTGAGCCTTTAGGGTACACTTGGGTTACGTTTTCAGGCTTTCCTCCGCACCTATGAGGGCTAGAAACTTTGTTTAAAAAAAAAAAGGAAGAAGAAGAAGAAAGCTGAGATTCTCATCTAATCACATGCTTCCAGGGGCTGGGACTTTAAGAAAAACAACAATATTTTGAGACTTGACAACACTAACCCCCTAATTTCACTATAGCCAAGGAGCTTCCAGCACAACTAAGTAGAGGGCCGGGTGCAAAGTTGACTTAAGTCTGTGTGCCTCATTAGTAACTCTAGTGTATGTTAGAACACTCTGACCAATTCCCTTTTTGCACCCATTGTCAATGGTATTAAGGACCTATTTGTGGCAGCTGAGGAACAGGAGTCTCCGCCATGTCTTGT
This sequence comes from Chelonoidis abingdonii, assembly GCF_003597395.2. Lineage (NCBI taxonomy): Eukaryota > Metazoa > Chordata > Testudines > Testudinidae > Chelonoidis > Chelonoidis abingdonii. The sequence continues at coordinate 150,319,953 of NC_133771.1, forward strand.
ATTCCAGTCACAGAGGGGTGATTGTGTAAGGACCATTAACACATGCTATGGCATACTGTGATGTTTGTGTCCAACTACACTGGTTTAAGCATAAAATGGCCCCTGCTTCAGAGGAGGATTGCGGGCAGGTACCGTTAGACATGTTCTTGCACAACACTGCAACTAAATTACTAAAGGATTCATATGTTTTGGACGTTAGCACAGGATCCCTTTGTCTTCTGTCATCCTATTGGCTAGAGAGGCCTCAGAACAGTCAAACTTGAACTTTGTATCAAGTCTTGTACCTTGCCCCCCAGTATATAATTAAACTGAATAAAATCAGGGCTGTGTCTGCAGAGTTTTTTAAAAGCAAGTGATGGCTCATGATTCTTTAACACAACAGGTATAGAACGTCTCCTTGTGGTTTTCTCATGTACCATGTGCTTATTTTGATCACATTGCCATAACTTCTTTTTTATGCCATGTGACTTTGGCCTAAATTTTCAAAAATGACAAGAGCACAACTTAAGACACCTTAAAGAGGCTGATTTTCAGGAGGTGGTGAGAAGTAGCCCTCTGTAAACCTGACCTTTTTAAAGTGTCTCAACATGGGCAATCAAACACTGAGATTCACAAAATTACTAGTCACATCTGAAAATGTAGGTCTTTATTTCTGTGGTTATCCTGTAGGCAGCAGCTCTGAAAGTAAGAAAATATGCCATCAGAGAGCAAACTTTCCTTATGGTATACAACAGCTTGTAAAAAAGAGCTGACGCACAACCAACACAGCATTTCTTCAAAGATCTAACTGCTGGTACACTGAAATTAAACGAAACTTGTAAGATTATATGTATAGCACTTTCTAGTGACTTCCTGTAATATTGTAGTGGTGATGACTTCACTGAGCATGTTCAAACAAAACTTTTTTGATACACAAGGGGAAGACTCTCACAACATCATTTTCAATCATTTACTCCAAAATAAGCGCCATGAGCCAGTCAAAAATTTTCACTAGACCAATGAGTATCTGAAACAGTTGTCATTATCATATTTAGCCAGTAGATAAGTAGTGATTTCATACATGCTGTTTGTCACAAACAAACATTTTTTAAATTCAATAGTCCAGTGTATTAGGTATGGCAGTATTTGTAATTCCTGCATCCCCTCTCTTTAATTGAGAAATATTATCTGACTGCCTAGGTGGTGATCTAGATTAATTTTTTCTCTATGCTGAAAGGGAAATAGGATAGTTGGTTTGATGGTAGTGTTTATTATACACTGCCAAGGGTTTATATTAGATTATTTCCTAGGAGCTTCCTGGTATAAAAGATAAAATAATTGTTCAAGTGCCTGGAGTTTCCTCTTTCCATTTCCTTACAAAGTATGAATTTTAAACATTACCAGTGCATTGATTTATTAAGTTTAAAGGGTAAATACAGTTAGTCAGAAGCAAAATAAGCTATTATAATTATACCTTCCTGAGCTGCATGCTACTGCAAATGTATTTTTATAACATATTTTATTCACCAGTCTGGAAAACTCTGTTTCATGGATAACAGCTATGCAGAGTTCAACAACATGAATCTGCCTAAGGCAGCATCAAGGTTGGCCCTAGGTATTGTAAAATATGCAGTCACCCCCAAGTCTTCAAATCTAGGGCTGGCCTGAAAATCCTTGTGCCCCACAAGTTTATCCTCCAGTAATGCAGGCAACAAGAAAAATGAGCCTGGGTACTTGGGAAGACAGCACTGCGCTCTGAAATACATCTTAAGAAACACAAGGTAGGTTGGCTAAAAGACCCTAAAGTTCCAGGAGCTCTTTGGAAGAATTGGGAAGCACATGTGTGCCTGAAGTTTCTGTGTCTGGGCTCCACTTCTGCTTTGGTATTTACAAGTGTGATGGGGCAAGGCCAGATGGCTACAGTAAAGTACTGAGAAACAGGTATGTTAGCCCCTGGCTAAACAAATCCCTAGTACCCTGGTAACCAAATGGCAGTTGCTCCAGGTTAATCAAGGCACCTGGAGCCAATTAAGATCTTTCTATAAGGCAGTAGAGATAGCTACTTTAATTAGAACACCTGCAGCCAATCAAGGCAGGCTAATCAGGGCACCTGGGTTTAAAAAGGAGCTCACTCCAGTCAGGCAGGGAGGAGCCAGAGGAGAAGGAGCGTGTGTGAGGAGCTGGGAGCAAGAAGGCAAGGAGCTGAGAGTGAGAGAGTGTACTGCTGGAGGATTGAGGAGGACAAGCGTTATCAGACACCAGGAGGAAGGTCCTGTGGTGAGGATAAAGAAGGTGTTTGGAGGAGGCCATGGGGAAGTAGCCCAGGGAGTTGTAGCTGTCATGCAGCTGTTACAGGAGGCACTATAGACAGCTGCAATCCACAGGGCCCTGGGCTGGAACTCGGAGTAGAGGGTGGGCCCAGGTTCCCCCCAAACCTCCCAACTCCTGATCAGACACAGGAGGAGCTGACTCAGACTGGGTTCCACAAGAGGGGAAGATCACTGAGGTGAACAAATCCGCCAATAAGTGCAGGACCCACCAAGGTAGAGGAGGAACTTTGTCACACAAAACATTAACCAATTAATGAAGGCTAGGTCATGTTTGTATGTCTATGTCTCCTCGGCACCCCTCCATACAAACAAACCTTTTAATCATTCATACAAATCAAGTTTGGCACATATATGACCATATGAATTTATTATTGTTACCCTAATCTTTCCTTGTCTCCTATTGTTTATCACACTCACAGGTTAAGTCTTTCCTGAAATTAGATTGTAATCCTCTCAAGTCAAGAATGTTGTGCCTTCCTATGTATTTTCCCATATCAACTTTTAAAAGAAAAGCGAAAATTTTTCTCTATTTAATTTCCTATCCTATCTGATACAATTAGCCTGGTCTACACAGTGAAATACTTTTAATTTGATACAGTTATTGTCTGCAGAAGGATATTTAAATCTACAAAATCTGACTGGAATCTACATAAAGACTAGAAAATTAATTTATTAGATTCTAGGCTTTAATCAAATTCAAGTGTATCTTATTACAAGGTACAGAAGGATATGATGGGAGCATATCAGAAGTATGCCAATCCCTATAACTCAGAGGTGAAAGGAGGGGTATTTTACTCTCTGTGATTGGAGAGACTAGTTAGGGCAGAGGAAATGTATGGTTACAGTGGAAAATTGACAAAAGATTAATGGAAATCACATAGGCAGAGATAAGAGGAGTTCCTGTTTTCTTCTTGTTAAAACTTCCCGTTTTAATGAAATGGATTCAATCTTGGTGCAGAGGGCTCCGAAACACTATTGAAATGATGTTGGTGTTGTAGCTTTCCAGACACAGCAAACTAACGTGTGAAGATTCCATTAAAAGAGAACTGTTCCCTAGCCATAAAAGAGTACTCAAGAAAGCATATAAATGCTAAATAAAGATACCGAAGAGCAACTACATAATAAATCAAGCAGAATTAATAAAGAAAACCAAATGTCAGGGAATGTAGCCCTGAGGTAAAACCTTTATCCTAGACTGAAAAATGAAGCAACTTTGTAAACATTTTTAATAGCGCCCTTGGGCGCTCCATACTCTGTTCACAAGGTCACATCTCACAAAGTTTTCTGTTTAAGGATTCACCATATGTCTTCATTAATTTTACATCTCTATATCCTAGGCAAGGACATCCTTGTTCATCCAAAACTCCCATTGATTCAGTAAGAATTCTAGGAGCATAAGGACTGCATGTCTGGGCTCCCAGTGAAGAAATCCTCTAAAAAGATAAAAAGAACAGGAGTACTTGTGGCACCTTAGAGACTAACAAATTTATTTCAGTATGAGCTTTCGTGAGCTACAGCTCACTTCTTCGGATGCATAGAATGGAACACACAGACAGGAGATATTTATACATACACAGAATATGAAAAGGTAATTAGATCTTCCTGTTGGTATGCATACTTCCACCTTTTCATGTTCTCTGTATGTATGAATATCTCCTGTCTGTGTGTTCCATTCTTTGCATCCGAAGAAGTGAGCTGTAGCTCACGAAAGTTCATGCTGAAATAAATTTGTTAGTCTCTAAGGTGCCACAAGTACTCCTGTTCTGTTTGCGGATACAGACTAACACGGTTGATACTCTGAAATCTAAAAAGGTAGGGGGCTTGGTCCTCAGCCTGATATAAATCAATAAAGATCCTCAATAAAGCAATGCCAGTTTACATCAGCTTGAGGATGTGGTCCTCAGACTCATTTTCATCAGAGTGCATAAATTTAGCTGCACAACTCTCTTCATGTTAGTCAAAATCATGTATTCAGTCATTGTCCAGAAAAAGTAGCTATTAGGGCTTTTCCTTAACAAGACCTACTCTATAAACACTTCATGACGAGAAGCTAGTTTCCTAGATATTCTCTGATCTTTCACTATAATAATTAAAGTCACAGTTGCTCTACTGAGAAAAATGATATTCTGTGATATTCCAGAATTCAAGACTGTGGGTTTTTTTGTTTGTTTTTTAAACAAGTGCCTGAACATTTTTATGATATTCAATTCAGTAGAGAACAACATTGATTTCTCCTGTAAATGATCAAAAACTTGAATTATTGCCAATTGCTATTGGTAGTGAAGCTCACTGGCATCCTTTGAGATTCTGATCAATCTGAATCTATGTCCACAGCTTGTTTGTTGACCTCCTTTGTACTTTTGCTGAACAATCTTCCTTCCAGAAACAGTAGTTTTAGCCAGCATGTCTTAAACATGGTTTTGGCTAAAAGAAGATTACTGTGTATTTTCCCTTGCTAGTGAAATATTGTTGAAACAGCACCAAAGAGGAATGATTTTGGCTTCAGAGCCCAGGATGAGTTCCAGAGAGAATAGACGTTCCTTAAAAATATCAGATATGCCTTTCATCTTCTTGGAAGTAGTTAAATATATGGTTTATTAGTCACTTGACTAACAAATTGACTATTATCCAGTGTGTGTATTCTCACAGTATCTCTTTGGGATGAGCAGCTGGCTGCCTGAAGACAGATTAGGTCATGTCAATTAAAATCTGCACAATACACCTTTCCAAAGACCTAAATTAAGGCTAGGCTCTGTGTGATACTGAATTTCTCTGGAGACATGCCTAATACTCTCCATAAAATGTCAATAGTTTAACTTTAATGGGACTTGCCCCCCTCACAAAACCGGCATCCCTCATTCTCTGCTTAAGTCTCCTTCAATAGACTTAGAAACCATTTTTTTTCACACAAATTTGCTATCTTTACCATAGAATTTTCATAATCAGCTTCTCATTAATGCCCTGATCCAGCTAAACACTTATGCATGTGATCAATTCACTTTAAACTAGGGCTGTCAGTTAATTGCAGTTAATTCACAAGATTAACTCAAAAAATTAATCATGATTAAAAAAATTAATTGTGATTAGTTGCAATTATAACAATAGAATACCAATGGAAATTAAATATTTTTGGATGTTTTTCTATATTTTCAATATTGATTTCAGTTACAACACAGAATAAAAAGTGCACAGTGTTCACTTTATATCATTATTTTTTATTGCAACTAGGTACTGTAAAAGATAAAAGATAGTATTTTTCAGTTCACCTCATACAAATACTGAAGTGTAATCTCTTTATCATGAAAGTACAACTTACACATGCAGATTTGTTTTGTTACGTAACTGCAGTCAAAAACAAAACAGTAAAATTTTAGATCCTACAAGTCCACTCAGTCCTACTTCTTCTGCCAATCACTGAGGGCTGGTGTACACTACAGGGGAAAATCGATCTCAGATACGCAACTTCAGCTACGTGAATAATGTAGCTGAAGTCGAAGTATCTAAGATCGAATTACTCACCGTCCTCACGGCGTGGGATCGATGTCCACGGCTCCCCATGTTGACTCTGTAACTCCGTTCGGGCTGGTGGAGTTCTGGAATCGAAATAAGCACATTCGGGGATCGATATATCAATCCCTGAGCAATCGATTGCTACCCGCCGTATCAGCGGGTAGTGAAGACGTAGCCTAAGACAAACAAGTTTGTTTATACTGGCAGGAGATACTGCTGCCTGCTTCTTATTTACAATGTCACCTGAAAGTGAGAAAAGGCTTTCACATAGCACTTTTGTAGCTAGCATTGCAAGGTATTTACATGCCAGATATGCTAAATGTTTGTATATCCCTTCATGCTTCAGCTACCATTCCAGAGGACATGCTTCCATACTGATGATGCTCATTAAAAGAAAAATGTTTCAATTAAACTTGTGACTGTAGTCCTTTGGGGCAGAATTGTATGGCTCCTGCTCTGTTTTACCCACATTCTGCATATATTTCATATTATAGCAGTCTCATATGACCCAAGACATGTTCATTTTAAGAACATTTTCACAGCAGATTTGACAAAATGCAAAGAAGGTACTGATGTGAGATTTCTAAAAATAGCTACAGCACTAGACCCAAGGTTTAAGAATCTGAAGTGCCATCCAAAATCTGAGAGGGACAAAGTGTGGAGCATACTTTCAGAAGTCTTAAAAGAGCAACACTTTGATATGGAAACTACAGAATCCGAACCACCAAAAAAAGATCAACCTTCTGCTGGTGGCATCTGACTCAGATGATGAAAATGAACATGCGTCTGTCTGCACTGCTTTGGATTGTTATCAAGCAGAACCCATCATCAGCACGGAAGCCTGTTCTATGGAATGGTGGTTGAAGCATGAAGGGACATATGAGCCTTTAGCACGTCTGGCATGTAAATATCTTGCAACCCCAGCTACAACAGTGCCAAGTGAATGCCTGTTGTCACTTTCAGGTGATGTAGACAAGAAACAGGCAGCATTATCTCCTGCAAATTGTAACCAGCTTTGTTTGTCTGAGTGATTGGCTGACCAAGAAGTAGGACTGAGTGGACTTGTAGGCGCTAAAATGTTACATTGATTTATTGTTGAATGCAGGTTTTTTTGTACATAATTTTACATTTGTAAGTTCAACTTTCATGATAAAGAGATTGCAGTGCAATATTTGTATGAGGTGAACTGAAATATTTTTGGTTTGTTTTTTATAGTGCAAATATTTGTAATAAAAATAAATATAAAGTGGACAGTGCACACTTTGTATTCTGTGTAGTAATTAAATTAATATATTTGAAAATGTAGTAAACACAAAAATATTTAAAATAAATGGTATTCTCTTTTCTAACAGTGTGCTTAATCGTGATTAATTTTTTTAATCACTTGACAGCCCTACTTTAAACATGTGAGTAGTCCATTGGTTTCAGTGGAGCTACTCACATGTTTAAAATTAATTACATGCATAAATGTTTTCCTGGATCATGGCCTAATTTTCTTTGCATTATATCAGTTCTGTAATTACAAAATGCTTTCAAGATACATATTACAAGTTTTTATTATTGAACTAAAGAAATGCAATAAATAAATAAGAGAAATTACTTGTTTAGAACTGAATCTCGTACAATTTTATTTTAGAAAACTGAGCTTATTTTCTGTACTCCTAACCCTGAACAAATAAGTAAATAGTTTTCTTTTGTATGTTATCATGAGAAAACTGATGGATCCTTTGGTAACAAATACGTAATGAATGCAGCCTCTCCTACTACAATAAATAGTGTACAGACAAAACAGGAAAGTAATGTCTATTGATCAGAAGACACTGCATCAGGGGTAGAGCTGAGCAAATAATTGCTGTCAGTTCAATGGAAAAATCAGGGGAGCAGGAGGGAAACAGAAAGGGGCAATTGTATTTTGAGTTTAATTAAATGTTTTGTTTGGCCCCAAACCATTTTTTTATTTATTATTTCTTTGGGGGGTGCTTTTACTTTTGTTTGCTTAGAAATTTAGCTAAGTTTATTTAAAAGATAAAATAAACAACGTATACTGAGGAAAAAAGAGAGGCATATAAACTCAGATAAGTCAAGTGTAAAAGTATAATAAGGCAGGCCAAAAAGGAATTTGAAGAACAACTAGCAAAAGACACAAGAAAGTAACAGAAAATTTACTTTTAAATATATCAGAAGCATGAAATCTGCCAATCAGTGGGGCTACTGGATAATTAAGGTTCTAAAAAAGGACTCAAGACAGATGAGGGCATTGCAGAGAAGCTAAATGAATTCTTTGCATCAGTCTTCACTGCAGAGATTGTGAGGGAGATTTCCACAACTAAGCCATTCTTTTAAGGTGATAAATCTGAGGAACTATCCAAGATTGAGGTGGCAATAAAGCACGTTTTGGAACAAATTGATAAAGTATACAGTAATAAGTCACCAAGACCAGATGGTATTCACTCTAGAGTTCCGATGAACTCAAATATGAAATTGCAAAACTATTAACTGTGATATGTAACCTATCACTTAAATTGCACTCTGTTACAAATGACTGGTGGATAGGTAATGTAATGTTGATCTTTTTTAAAGGTTCAAGAGGCAATCCTGGTAACTTACACGCAGGTAAGCCTAATTTAAGTATCGGGTACTTTGGTTGAAACTATAGTAAAGAACAGAATTATCAGACACATAGACGAACATGATATGTTGGGGAATAGTCAATGCAGCTTTTATAAAGGGAAATCAAGCTTCACAAATCTAATAGAATTCTTAGAGTAGGTCAATATATATGTGGACAAGAGGGATCCAGTAGATGTAGTGTACTTGGACTTTCAGAAAGCTTTTGACATGGTCCCTCACCAAAAGCTCTTCAGCAAACTAAGCAGTCATGGGGTAGAGTGGTTCTGCGGTCCTCCCTCCCCATCAGGCTTGGAGGGAGGCCACTCTGCTTCACTAGATCATGCAGTAAGCAGGCAGTCACCAGGCTAGGGGTCTGGCCATATGATCAGGGCAGAGCAGCACACAGTCTATTCCCTAACCTCCTGGCTGAGGCAGGCAGTAAGTTACAGTCTATAGCTCTGGCCCTCTGGGCCAGGCAAGAGCAACAAGCAGTCTTTAGCCTAAGTCTCCTGGCTTGGAAGACAGCAGTTGACAGTCCAGGGGCTCTGAACCTTTGGGCAAGGCAAAGCAACAAACCACAGGCAAGACACCAAGGCCTTCTGATCTAGGGTGAGTAGGCCACCACCCCAGGGATGGGGTTTGTGGCAGGGTGTAGGTGCCCCAGGCCCAGCCTACTCCACCAGGTCTCAGCCCAAGGCCCTAACAATGGTAGGTGGTCCCACCACTGGGTCAGCAGGGAAGTCACTCCAAAATGCTGACTCATTCCCCAGTCACTCAACCAAACTAATGGTTGGTTCCTCGGGGCTTCTTCCTACCATCCTTCCTTGGTGTGACTCTGCAGTGCATAGGTCCTCAGCACCTCAGGATAGATGGCAGACGGCAGTCTCAACAACTCCTCTCCACAGTCAGTCTCCTCCAGTGGTAGGGCACTGCACAGCTTGGTCTCTGGTCCAGAGTTTCACAGCAATATAAAGATGTCTAGGTCCAGCCCAAATGAGCTGGAGGGCCTCCCTCTTATACTGCGTGTCCTGCCCCTCTGCTTCCAGCATAGAGGGATGGGTCTGGTTTCGCGCTGCTCACCAGGGACCCTGGACAGCTCCTCCCCATCAGGCTTAGAGGGAGGCCATTCCACCTCACAACATGGGATACAAAGGAAAGTCTTCTCATGGATCAGTAAATGGTTAAAAGTTAGGAAACAAATGGTAGGAATAAATAATCATTTTTCAGAATGGAGAGAGGTAAATAGCGGTAGTCTTAAAGAATCTGTAATGGGACCGGTGCTGTTCAACATACTCATAAATGATCTGGAAAAAGGGGTGAACAGTGATGTGGCAGAGTTTGCAGACAATATAAAATTACTCAAGACAGTTAAGTCTAAAGCAGACTGCGAAGAGCTACAAAGGGATCTCGCAAAACTGGGTGTCTGAGTAACAAAATGGAAGATGTAATTCAGTGTTGATAAGGCCTGGTCTACACTACACGTTTAAACCAATTTAACGCTGCACACATCCCACAACGAGGCCCTTTATATCGGTTTCTGTACTCCTCCTCGACGAGAGGACTAGCGCTGAAATCGATATTACCATATTGGATTAGGGTTAGTGTGGCCGCAAATCGACAGTATTGGCCTCCAGGCGGTATCCCACAGTGCACCATTGTGACCGCTCTGGACAGCAATCTGAACTTGGACACAGACAGGAAAAGCCCCACAAACTTTTGAATTTCATTTCCTGTTTGCCCAGCATGGAGCTCTGGTCAGCACAGGTGGCGATGCAGTCCCAAATCCAAAAAAAGCACCAGCATGGACCGTACGGGAGATACTGGATCTGACCGCTGTATGGGGACATAAATCTGTTCTAGCAGAGCTCCGTTAGAGAAGATGAAATGCCAAAGCATTTGAAACAAAATCTCCAGGCTATGATACAGAGTCCACAGCACAGTGCTACGTGATAAGCGTAACGGAAAGCCAAAGAATCAAATGGACGCTCATGGAGAGAGGAAGGGTGTACTGAGGACTCCAGCTATCCCACAGTCCCCAGCAGTTTCCGAAAAGTATTTACATTCTTGGCTGAGCTCCCAATGCCTGTAAGGTCAAATATATTGTCCGCGGTGGTTCAGGGTATAGCTTGTCAATTTATCCCCGTCCCCCCCTGTGAAAGAAAAGGGGAAAAAATCGTTTCTTGACTTTTTTCAATGTCACCCTATGTCTACTGCATGCTGCTGGTAGATGTGATGCTGCGGCAGTGAACAGCAGTATCCTCTCCCGTCCTCTCCCCGGTGGCAGACTGTACAATATGACTGCTATCCGTCATCATCATCAGCCCCTGAGTGCTCCTGGCTGGCGTCAGGTGAGGTCAGCCGGGGGCGCCTGGGTAAAAATAGGAATGACTCCTGGTCATTCCCAGTAGATGGTACAAGTAACGTGGTAACCGTCTTCATCATAGCAACTGGGGGCTGAGCTCCATCAGCCCCTCCCTTTCATGTGTAAAGAAAAGATTCTGTACTGCCTGGACTGTCATAGCAGCAGGATGCTGGGCTCCTCTACCCCGCACGTTCAATGTCCTGCTGGGACTATCATAGCAGCTGGAGGCTGCCTCCCCATTTTATCTCAATAACAAGTCAGTGTTTCTTATTCCTGCATTCTTTATTACTTCATCACACAAATGGGGGGAAACTGCAATGGTAGCCCAGAAGGGTTTGGGAGCAGGGGAAGCAACGGGTGGGGTTGTTGCAGGGGCACCCCCTAGAATGGCATGTAGCTCATCATTTCTGCGGGATCTGACATAGAGCGGGTTGCTCTCTGGTTCTCTGATACACTGGTTCTCTAGTACACTTGCACCATATTCTAGGCAGGACTGACTCTATTTTTAATACCATAAAGGAGGGATTGACTCGGGGAGTCATTTCCATTTTTTGTCTTTGCGCCCCGGCTGACCTCAGCCAGGGGCACCATGACAGCAGCAGACAGTACAGAACGACTGAAACCATCATCTCATCGCCAATTACAATGACACGGCAGCTGGTACAGAACAACTGATAACCGTCTCTGCTATCTTGAAAGGCAAATGAATGCTGCTGTGTAGCGCTGCAGTACTGCATCTGTTAGCAACATCCAGTAGACATACGGTGACAGTAAAAAAAAGCTGAATGGCGTCCATGGTTGCCGTGCTATGGCATCTGCCAGGGGAATTCAGGGAAAAAGGGCGAGAAATGATTGTCTGCCGTTGCTTTCCGGAGGAAGGAATGAGTGACGACTTTACCCAGAATCACCCACGACACTGTTTTTGCACCATCATGCATTGGGGTCTCAACCCAGAATTCCAATGGGCGGGAGAGACTGCGGGAACTATGGGATAGCTACGGGATAGCTACCACAGTGCAACGCTCCAGAAATTGACGCTAGCCTCGACCACGGACGCACACCACCAAATTAATGTGCTTAGCGTGGCCGCGTGCACTCAACTTTATACAATCTGTTTTACAAAACCGGTTTATGTAAAATCGGAATAATCCCATAGTGTAGAGATACCCTAAGTGCAAAGTAATGCATATTGGAAAATATAATCCCAACTATACATACAAAATGATGGGTCTAAATTAGCTGTTACCATTCAGAAAGAGATCTTGGAGTTATTTTGGTGCTTCTTTGAAAATTATTGCTTAATGTGCAGCAGCAGTCAAAAAAAGCTAACATTGTTAGGAACCATTAGGAACGGGATGGATAATAAGATAGTAAATATAATAATGGTACTATATAAATCCATGTACAACCACACCTTGAATACATGGATGCAGTTCTGGTTGTCCCTTCTCAAAAAAAATATATTTAAAAATGAAAGGGGCAACAAAAATGATTAATGGTATGGAACAGCTTCCATATGGAGGAGGAAATGTAAAAAGATGAGACTGTTCAGCTTGGAAAAGAGATGACTAAGGGGGGGATATGATAAAGGTCTATAAAATCATGAATGGTGTGGTGAAAGTGAATGAGAAAGTGTCATTTACCCCTTCATATAACACAGAACCAGGGGTCAAACAGTGATATTAATAGGCAGCAAGTTTAAAACAAAGAAAAGGAAGTACTTCTTCACACAGTGCACAGTCATTTTGTGGAACTCTTTGTCAAAGGATGTTGTGAAGGCCAAGACTATAACAGGGTTCAAAAAAGAACTGGCTAAATTCCTGGAGGATAAGTCTCTTAATGGCTATTAGCCAAGATGGTCAGGGATGAAATGCCATGCTGTGGGTGGCCTTAATACTCTGACTTCCAGATGCTGGGACTGGACCATGGGGAGTGGATCACTCGAGGATTGCTCTGTTCTGTTCATTCCCTTGGAAGCATCTGGCATTGGGCACAGTCAGAAGATAAGATACTGAGCTAGATGGACCTTTGGTCTGACCCAGTATGGCCGTTCCTCTATTCTTAAATTCTTGTGTTTTGGAATGACAAGTTTTGATTGATCCTCCCGCCCCCTTTGGCTGAAACTATTTGCTGAATTTGCAAATAGTTTTAATGGAACCAAAACTGCATTTTTCATCAATAAACTATTTGTCAAAAAATTTTACTTAGGTCTTATCACAGGTTAAAAATATATCATGAACGATACTGTTTGTTATATAGTACTGGTACATCTGAGAAAAGGAAGACAATGTTGTTTGTCAGGAGATTATGGTCTATGATTTTTCATAAATAACACATCCCCATTATTTTGTATGAAATCTAAAGCCCACAAAACTCAAGGAAAAGAGAGACTCCCATTAACTTCAATGAGCTGTGCATTATTGAACATTATTTTTGAAAGTAGTAGCTTTCAGTTTCCACAATATACGCCAATTCTTAAACTGACTATAAAATCAGCGCTTTCTGAATTTATACAGTAATACCAGTATCACATTATTAGACTCTTGTGTACGTGCTTGATCTTGAATGAATTCAATGGATGGGGTTTTGCATAAAAAGAATGCTTATTATCTGGCCAAAATGACATTTTGCTTACACATTTGAAAAGAAAATTAGGCCCTTTGTTTACATGGGTAATATAAGAAATTGCCCCAATGCCCCAACTCTAAATAAATTCTCATTTTCATAAAGCTGAGAACAAACAAAGTTTTAGTGAAAAAATAGTATGCTGTAGGGTTTTCTATTTAGAAATATACATTGCAACCTGTCACTAAGCAACAAGGCATTTACTAATATAATAGTTATCTCGCTAAAAACTTCACCAGAAACCTAAGATTGTGATGCACCTTGCTACCATCTAACCTTAGCATGAGGAAGCCTTGTCTATACCTGCCCTGGATCAGCTCCCTGACTCCACCAGCCACAGGCAACATAAGCATTCTCCTCTGGCCTCTCAGGTTCCATGGTCACCCTACATTTTAGCAATAGACATGTTCCAACCCCCTAGTTCTCCAAATGTCCAGCCCCTGGTCCACCAGATACTCATCATATTCACACATTCACTGCCTCCAAAAAAACAAAACACCTCATCTAACTAGTTCTGTCTCAGATTACTGCTCTGCTTAACACACAGCACTTAGATATGTTTATAATGAAATCAAGTACAAGTTTATTTAACAAAGCATAGAGATTCAAGTAACAACAAGTAGAAGTACTGGAAACAAATGGTTACATATGAAATAAAATCACATGTTCTAGAGCCTAGATTTAATTAATCAGATTATCTCATGTCTTGTAGAATAATGCTCAAAATCCTTGCAGCACTTTACAGCCAGATTGGCTGTGACTCTCCTTTCATGAAACAGACACAATGTCAGCATGCCCTCTAGGCGAAGGATTCCATGTGTTTCCTTGCACTCCCAAGTATTTCAGAACAATCCTTCGGGTTTTTTGCATAAATAGAACCCCTCCTGCTGTATTTTTCTTTCTGTAGTTTTCTTTTCTTGTAGATCTCACAATCCCTTCTGTGATGGGTGTACCAGGCCTTGAGGAACCCCCTACCACACCCACCCCAGGAAAAAGCAGTAGAGGTGAGTCCCCCAGGCTGCCTAGAGAGGCGGTGGGGCGGGGAGGCAATCAAAGAGGCTTCAGGGAGCCAAGCAGGCTGGTATAAAAGGAGCTGGTGAACAGAGCAAATTTAGTTTGCTGGCTAGAGGAGCAAGGACTGGGCTCCTGTCTGGCTGCAGGGATTAACAGATCAGTTCCTGGCTGGAGCTAGGGGAGGAAGGGAGCTGTTCCTGGTTGATGACTGGGACTCAAGTAAGACTTCAGCCCTGAAGAGTGAAGTTAAGGTGAATGGGCCACAGGGGAAGTGGCCCAGGGAAACAGAGCAGTGATCAGTGAAGGGATGCAGCAGGTGGCTGCTATTTATAGGGTCCGATGGCTGGGACCCAAAGTACTGAGTGGGCCTGGATCACCCCTACCAGCTACTGGGGGAAGTGGCTTACTCCCTGAGCAAGGGAGTAGCCCAGGGAAGGGTGTGAAGACCCAGAAAGAGGGTAACTATTTGTGCAACTTTTGATACCACCCCAGAAGGGGACTAAGCTAAAGAGTAGCTCAGCTGGGATAACAGATGAAGAATCCCCAGGGAGGAAGCCTGGGGGCAATGCTCCATACCAGAGCAGGGATAATTTGAAAGAGAGCCCAGAAGGGGCTAAGAGAGAATTTGAAAGCTAGTCAGGATGGTACTATACCAGGATACTGTGATATACCCTATTGGACTAGAATGGAACCTAGGAACAGGGCTTTGAATTGAGACATTACTATGGGCACTGAGATAGGCCCTGTTGGACCGTGTACCCTGGAAGAGGTCTGTTTTTGTGTGTGTTCACATACGGACTGAGTGTGACTCGGTCAAAGGGCTGAGTCACTGAAAATCCACTTGGGGAGTTAACTGCCAGCAGGGGTCACAGATGAGATAGGTGTCTGTTATCTCTTGTCTGAAAGGAACTTCTGAGGTATGTCAGCTCTTTAATGATCTGCCTTTATGCCAAGACCATAGTTTTTAGGGTAGATAGATAACTCCTTAAATGTTACCCATACATATATTTCACAAAGTTTATGATGACCAGTAGATTACTGACTCTTAGTAGAGACCTTACATGCCACCCTTTGCTGAACTATTATGCAGATATCCAACTCAGGGGATCCCTGTAAAATCCTATGCACCTCTTGTGCCCTCTGCCAGTTGGCATCAAGGGTTCTCTGGGTCACACCAAGATAACCTTAACATTGTTTATAATCATAGAAATGTTGGACTGGAAGGGACTTTAATAGGTTACCTAGTCCAAGCCTCTGCACTGAGGCAGGACTAAGTATTATCTAGACCATCCCTGGCAGGTGTTTGTCTAACCTGTTCTTAAAAACTTCCAATGATGGAGATTCCACAACCTCCCTAGGTAATCTGTTCCAGCACTTAGCAACCTTTACAGTTAGGAAGTTTTTTTCTAATGACTAATCTAATTCTCCTTTGCTGAAGTTTAAGCTCATTACTTCTTGGGGGACCCGATATAAATGCCTTTCCTGCTTGAATGTGGACCATTGATAACTACTCAGAGTACAGATTTCCATTCAGTTGTGCACCCACCTTATACTAGGTTTGTCTAGGCTATATTTCCCTAAATAGCTTATGAGAAGGCAAGGTGAGACAGTTTATATCTATACCTAATGAGTCTTCTTATATAAAATGACCTCTGTTTAACACCTTCTGGCACAAGATACCTTAAGTGAGTGATCTAGACAACTTTTCTGTTGGGTTTAGGTTTACCTGACAAACTTATAACTAGACAAGGGTTTCAAGAAGATTGCTGGATCCAAACTCCTCAAACCCTGGGAAAATTTTGTTGGAGTTCTGATCTTCTTGGGAAGGAGCTTCATTTATTTGTTTATTCATTTATTTACTCCATTCTATAAGCAGATATAATTAGAGTGAGAATATTCTTTTCCTTCATCAGTTGCTGCTCATCCTTTAAGAAAAAAACTAAGATAAACCTAAGTGCTCTAAGTTTCAACATACTTAATTATATAATGGAAACAGACCTCCCTAATCTTTCAGAAAGTTCAGATTCACATCTGGATTTCAACTCCCCACAAATTTAGCAGTGTTTGGTTATGAGATTGTTTGTTTCTATCTTGTCTAGAAATTATGTATTTATTTATTATTTTTGTTGGGATGCAAATAAATCATCTAGAATTTGGATTTGAGATTTTGTTTGGCCCCTTTTCTAATTCAAACTAGCCAGTTTTGGTTTGAGACATAAATGATACTCTGTTTAGAATCCCTTTACATATGTTAAGATATATGGAATCCCAGTCCATCTTACAGAGGATAGGTTTATTTTTTAAACTAGCTATAAAGTATACACACAAGCAGTCTTCTACACACCTTGAGTTCCAGCTTAGTCTCCCTTGCTTACCAGGAAATAGACCCCGTCTTGCACACAAATGTCAGTGACTGACTAACATACTGCAAGTTAACATATTTATCATAATATAGACCCCAACACAGAAAACAAGTTATCTGCAGAGAAGACTCCTTATCCCTTGGATCATCCATATTGAATGATATCCTTACACCCTTATATAACCACCCTTAGGCACACACCCTTATATAACATGGCAAAATAATAACTATTATTATTACTATTATAATAAATGTGTATTATAGTAGCACCTGGAGGCCCCAGTCAGAGCTCAGGGTCCCATTTTATAGGGCACTATATAGACCTATAGTAAAAGTCCTTGTCCCAAAAAGCTTAGAATACTGGTTAATGATAGAATGCAACAAATTTGTGAAAAAACACGGGTGGGGATGATGTTATAATAATACAAAGAACACTATATATTTTTATGACTATAATGGAGTGGAGTGCAAAGAGAGACTAATATTTTGGACTTACAAAATCTCTGCTGGAATTTTATCTTCCTATCCAATACCATTAATATGTTCGAGGCCATTAGTGAAGGCAATTTTTTTTTTTTTACTTTCACATGCTCTTTCAGTTTGACATATGCAGTGAGGAAACCAGTAAGGTAAGAGTCAACCTTCCTATCTTTTCTGGATCTGAAATTTTAAAATACCTGCATCACCAATGACTCATGCAACAATACTGAGAGGAAAAAAACTGGTTCAGAACAGTGAGAGAAGATGGTTTGGGTGGGCAGGGGGAATGTGGGAGGTAAAAGAACAGACCGTATATCATTCACTTATAAAGCAGCATGGAAGAGAACATTTAAATGCAGGGGAGGTTAGCAGAAATGTGAACAACTAATTTTATCAGTATGATCCTGCCAGGAAGAAAAGTGAAATAGATATACAACTTTTTAAGTAGGCTGCATATCAGATATGTATAGAAAAAACTTGGCTGTCCACATATGCTGTAAAAATGTAATGAAAACATAAAATAATAAAACTGAATGACATTCATTATTATGAGATGCCAATAAGTCCCCCCAACTTCTCAATGTGTGTGTGTGTGTTTTTTAATCATGCACTCAGGTTTTCAGAGTTTGACAAATATTTCAGGGCTAGGGTGTCTCTGTAGGCAGAACCTACAGGGGGCAGTGTGGAGCCACGGATCAACACCCAGCCAGCCAGCAGAGCACTGAGAATACTGTGCTTCAGAAAGACACAAATGCCTTTAGGAGATCCCTGGGGGAACGCACAAGTTGCTACACCACTTTAAAGGGTCCAGGATGCTCCCCTTTCATGGCTAGAATGATGGGATGAATCCTGGTTCTGTCTGTTCTTCATCACTCCCCACTTTCTTTGAGGTACCGCGATGTAATGAGTAGGCAGTTCCTGTCCTCTCTTGAGTTCAGGAACTGCATTTCTGTCTGGCCCTTCAGTTTGCTGTGCCAATGGTGGGATGGAGGGAGGCTCCTTATTCCCTGTCCCATTGCTTGCCAGAATCTAGCCCTTCAGAGACTGTATTAAAAACAGGTCCATATAAATGACTTTGTTTCAATTAATCTGAACCAGTTCATCAAATTATTCACCCAGTCATAAGAAACTGGATGGAGATGACAGCCTCAAATTGGGAAAAGTTTAACACCAGTGTGATCGCTATGTAATGGTATAGATCTTGGTTTTTTGTGTATGGAAACTAGATTTCTAGGAGTTTGCTGAAGGCAGATACCATTTTGTTTTCAGTTCAGATGTTGCCGTACTCTCTAGTAGAGACTTCTAATTGACTTCAGTCGGATTTAGGACAGCACTTAACATATGTGTGAATATGAATAATCATTCCACTGATGAAACCCATCATGTTACGGCAGGGCCGGCGCTACCATTTAGGCAGCCTAGGCAATCGCCTAGGGCGCCAGGAGTATTGAGGGGGCGGCATTTTGCCGGGGCGGGGGGCGGCAGGCGGCTGCGGTTGACCTGCCGCAGGCATGCCTGCGGAGGGTTCATTGGTCCGCAGCTCTGGTGGAGCTGCCGCAGTCATTCCTGCGGATGGTTGGCTGCTCCCGTGGCTCCGGTGGACCTCCCGCAGGCATGCCTGCGGCTGCTCCACTGGAGCAACAGACCAACAGTCCCTCCGCAGGAATGCCTGTGGCAGCTCCACCACCGGAGCCGCGGGATCAGCGCAGGGGGTGACGAAATGGCCGTGCACCTAGGGCACGAGAAACCCTGGCGCCGGTCCTGTGTTAGGGATATGTCTAGCAGAAGTATGCTCTGACGGCCTGAACATTTACAGTAGAGACTGTGGAGTGTCTGCATAGCTGCTCTATTGCATGACTCCTTTTCAGTATCCCTCTCTCAGTATAGGTTCCCTGTGCAAAACCCATTTACTTAGACTGTATACAAGGAATGAGAGTTTAGCCCCTAAGGAACTGCACTGGATTTGTTGTGGGTTTCTCTCTCAGATACCAAACATTTTGTTTCTGAACTAGGAAAGTTTAGTTAGGCATGTTTAAAAGGTGAGTTAGCAGAGACGTTCAAGGCAAGACAGAATAGTTTCAAGAAAATCAATTTTTTCTCATATCTTGTGTGCTATTGTTGTTGTGTACCATTGCTAATGCAAAATCAGGCTCAGATCTTATGAAGTAAGAGGATTTTGTTGAAATACTAAAAGAACAGTGGTCACTCTTAAAATCTTACCAGTTACCAGAGATTACATTTCTTCTACACTGCAGAATTCCCTACATATCCCTCTAAGGGAAAAATGGAAAGTTTTATGTGTACGTTAGAGTTGGTCCATTTTTAGTTTGTCAAAAAATTAATTTTTTCTAAATGATGGCTTCCAAAATGTTCCTTTTTTTTTTATCAATAAAACACTGGGAAACTCAGTTCTTTATTTTTTTTACTTTCATTTAAAAAACTGAAAAATATGATTTTCAAAAATCAGAATTTTTGTGGTTTTCTATAACTTTTGTTGCCAGTTTCCAACAATGTCTAGCATATATGTACAGTATTCACAAGTAACATTTACTTTAAATACCACAGCATAACTGCTCTTCTGTAACTCTTCATCACAGAACTATATTCACAAATTGTTTACAATATAAAAAATATTGCCTTCCTCAGAATAACATTAACAGGCCATTTATCTTCATGACAAGCAGGTCACAACCTCAGCTAGTGTAAATCAGCAAAGCACCATTGAACCTAATGAAGTAATTGACTACAATAGCGGCTTCACATGTGCTGCAGTCATTCTGGGTGGGCTATCAGTTCAAGGATCAGAACCCAAATGCTCAAGGGAGGCAATTTCTGCCATGCCCACTTAGTGTTACCACTAATTGAATCTTTCATCAGTAGCCAGTTGGTCCTATTGGCATCCCAGGGGTGGGCGGGCTTTCTAAAGGACCTCCCCCCAGCCTAAGGAGAGGATCCACAGGTCTAGAACACCAAGTAATTCCGGGGGACAACTAATGAAAAAAAGCAGGAGCGGGAGTGAGGTCACAGGGCTAAACGAAGGGAGAGAGGTCTTCCGCGAGACCTCTCCGGGCTGCCGATCTTCTACCAAGACCTCCTCCGGACCTGGAACTCCTTTCACGATCTCCTCCGCGAGCCCCTGCTACACAATCCCAGCTTCGTGTGCAGGTGGCAGAGTCCCCGCAGTGTGCCAGAGGCTGGTCTTGGAGGCAGTCACCAGGGTCGGAGACCTCCTGGAACTATGACCGGGGAGATTGGCTGGATCCCCTGACGCCGCCCGGATGCATGGGGCTCTCCGACCTCATACTCCCTGGTGCGTACTTCAGGAGGTGAGGGCACTTTGCTGCCTGCTGCTCGGCTACCTCGACCGGGTCTACGAGAGGGCATGCCCCGCCACCCTCCATCCCGTGCCCCGTGGACATTTTGTATAGGCCTCTTCCCCGTGGACCAATAGGCTCCCTCACCTTCACTGCAAGTCGCGTCCACAGCAGCTTCTGTACACATTCGTGCTCCACACCCTTCACTACCTCGCCCTCGCGTCCCGCTCCGGTACCAAATGGCGGGCACTCCTGCCACCTCCGAGGGTGAGAAACCTCGATGGCCAGCTTGTACTCAGCCTGGTCCCGCGGCCCGCTGGGGATGTCAGTTGGTGGGCTCCTTCATGGGCCATGAGCACGGGCGTGTACTTGCGCGCGTTCACCCTTGTCCCAACACCTGCCCTTTCTGTGGCGAGAAGAGAGACCTTGGCGTACATTTACTTGGAGTGGCGCCAGGTTGCAGCCCCTGTTTCCGGCTCCTCCTGAATATCTTCTTGCGTTTCTGGTTGCACTTTTCCCCTCACCTTTTTATCTACGCACTCCCCATCCGTGGCCCCACAAAGTCGCTGGATCTCCTTCTCAACCTCCTCTTGGCCCGGCCAAACTAGCCATCTACAGCACCAGGGAAGGAGGTTGGCTTGATGGGATTTCTGCGACTGTGGGGCCTATTTCCGCTCCTCTGTCCGTTCATGCATCCGAGCGGAGTTCCTCTGGGCGGTGTCCACTGGCTCCCTTGACGCCTTCGAGGACAGTGGGTGTTGTTCTGGGGTTCTCTGCTCGGTTCCCCATCGGGT